>NW_011112674.1:59668-62202 GCF_000146605.3 Meleagris gallopavo
TTTCTTCTGGCTCTGACTCAAGGGGCGGAGATGGGAATGTGCTGTCGTTTGCAGCCAGGTGCTTTCCCAGCTGCTCAGGTGCCTTGGAGTGCTGTAGGGTGCTTGGGAGCGCTTACAGCCGTGGGGCTGAGCTTGTGGCTGCTGGAGGAGGTGGGGTAGAGGTGTGGGACTGCTTGAATGGGTTTGTGTTGGCTGCCCTGTGGCTGAGGAGCCAGCCTTGCCTTTCCCAGACCGTGTGGTTCTGGTTATGTCTGTGTCACACACTCCTGTGACTTCTCAGGGTTATGATTGCATTGGGCAAATCCCTCTGACAGCACTCAGCAACAGGGTCATAGGAGAAGCATTAAAGGAACTGGTGAGCTGGCGGAGTTGGGACGTGTGATGCATGCATGATTTGCAGAGGTGCTGTCTGGCCTTGCAGACCTCTCCCCATACAGGTTTCCCCATGCCCCACTGCTGGCTCCTGCCTTCCCCTGGCTGCTCAGAGGGATCTCGCAGTCCTTCCTGCAGCCTCAACCCCTTCCTCTGTGCCTGGAAGGCTCTGCGTGCAGGGCCAGTTCCTCCCAGGAGATTCCCCTTAACGCTGCTCTCCAGCTTCCACGAGTTCTGCATCCGTGGGTGGTGCATCGTGGGGAAGAAGCAGACGTGTCCGTACTGCAAAGAGAAGGTGGACCTCAAGAGGATGTTCAGCAACCCGTATCCTTTGTGCAGCAGCAGCTGGGTTGGCAGAGTGGGTTCAGCTCCCAGCCCTGTACGCTCTGATCCTGGAACTGTGGAGCCCATCTATAGGAGCAGCCATAGAAGTCAAGAAGCGCAGAACCCTCGAGTCCTAGAGTGGGTTGGGTTGGAAGGGATTGTAACAGCCATCCAATTGCTGCCCCTGCTGTGTGTTAATGTCAGATGGTGCTGAGGTCAGAGCATCGGGCCGCACAGCTGAGTGGCTTCATGTGCAAAATAGAACGATTGAATGGTTTGGGTTGGAAGGGACCTTGAAGCTCACCCACTCCCAACCCCCTGCTGTAGGCAGGGACACCTCCCATTGCTCACAGCTCCATCCAGCCTGGCCTTGAGTGCTTCCAGTGAGGAGAAATAGATCCATGTTGCATTGCTGGGCGGTTTTCCTACCTGCCGACCCAGAGCTTAGATGAAACCCACCAACTTAAGACAGCATTCGTGCTTCCTTCACTCATTTCCACGCAGCTGGGAACGGCCTCACGTCATGTATGGGCAGCTGCTGGACTGGCTGCGCTACCTGGTGGCCTGGCAGCCCGTTATCATCGGCCTGGTGCAGGGCATCAACTACATCCTGGGCCTGGAATAAGGGCTGGCAGCTCCCCATCCCCACCATGGGCACAGCGCGGCGCCGGCCGCATCCGTCCATCCCCACACGGAGGGGTTCGGCCGCCCCTGGGAACGAAGGAGGGGAACGAAGCAGCACGGACTCAGCCCTCCTCCCATCGTGGGACCCGGACTGGTTTTTAAAAAACGATTCTTTTAATGAGAGTATTTAAAAACGACACACAAAAATGAAACTTTCTATGGCCGTTTCTATGGAACGGATCGTCCCGGAGGCCGCGCAGCGCTGCGCTCGGGGCTGGATCTCCCAATCCTGCAGCTTTTGAAGGACTGGGGCTCATCTCCAAGCTATTCTGTGCTTGGAAAAAGCAGAGCCCACCGAGGAAAGACACACAGCTGCCCCAAAACGGAGCCGGCTTTGATGCGGGGGGGGAGGAAGGAGCCGATTCCCAGCCCGCTGCCTTTTGTACACCGTCTTTTCTACGTGTCCCAGTGCTGGGAGTGCTGCCCTTGGCCAGTGGGATCTGCGGGTACACGGAGCCGTGGGGACACCCACGGGCACCTCCACACATCGTTTGCTCTTTTAGCAGTGGATGGAAGGACGGAGCCGTGGGGCTGAGGAGCTCTGCTCCGCTTCCCCCGGTGCGTGGAAGCCCCGGGTTCGTGGTCGGTGATGTGGCACGCTGGTGACTCTGAGCCACGCGGCCGCGTCACACGGGTGCCGGGATGACCCACCTGCCCCCCATCGTTCCCATTTTAGGGGGAGAAACCGATGGGATGGCAGCTGCGGTGCCGTCAGAAATCAATCGGTAATAAAACGTCTCCAAAAGCAGCGGGTTTCCAGGGACCTCTCCGTTAATTAACGCTGCGTCGGGCTGGATGGAGGCGTCGGGCTGGATGGAGGAGGAAAAGGAGCGGGGGTTCCCCTCTCTGTCATCCTCGGGGGGGGGGAATCGACGCTGCTCCCGGCTCTGTCACGGGCCTGAGGACATCCCCGCTTTACGGGAAAGGGAGAAGGAAGGGCAAAGCCGGTGACTCACAGCTCCCTGCCCATAAAACGGCGCCGTCCCGAGCGCTGCCGCACGATGGCTCCGTGCTCCCACCCCGACGGTACGGGCACGGCGTTCCGGGGATGGGGTTTGGGGTATGGGGGGGTTCGGGGGGGCTGCAGCCCGGAGCTCAGCCCCGTTTGTACCCGCAGTGCCCTCCAGCCGCCTGGTGCTGCCCCTGCTCTGCTG
>NW_011112674.1:62242-63560 GCF_000146605.3 Meleagris gallopavo
GCATCACCCGGCTGAGGATCCCGGCGCAGCCCCCCCAGATGGGTGAGTGACTGCGGGGGGCTGATCTGAGTCCCCCCTCCTCCCCCCATCCTTGGTGGAGATGGAGGGGAGAAAAGGGGACGATGTCAGCGGCACCCCGCTACGGCTGAGGGCTGGAGGGGAGCGGACGGGATGCGGGGATCCCCGTGGGGGTGCGATGGGTGAAGTGGGGATGTTTTGCGGCTGCTCCCCCACCCCCCCTCCCGTCTCCCCCCTCAAGGTGTGAGCCCATCTCCCCTTCAACCCCATCCAGGCAGCAACGTGAGCGTCTCCTGCGAGGCTGAGAGCGCTCACCCGGAGCTGACGCTGCTCTACTGGTTGGGAAACGGTTCGTTCGTGGAGCAGCTGCAGCCCAACGTGCGCGAAGGGGCGGTGCGGTGAGTAGCTCAACCCCCCCTCCCTCCTCCATCACCACCCCCAAAGAGGGGAGGGACACGGGGCTGACGGAACCGTTCGTCCCGCAGAGAGGAAGAGCGTGGTTCGCTGGTGACCCTCCGTCGGGATCTGCATTTCAAATCTTTCAGCTTCCAGGATCTGAAGACCAACTTCACCTGCGTGCTGCTCAGCCCCTTCGGCGTGGATGTAAGGGAGCTGAAATGGGCTCCCTCCAGCAATGAGGGTGGGGAAATGGGCTGAGACCGAGCAGAACTCGTGACGAGTGTGAGCCCAACAGTGTGGGGCGAGGGCTGCCCCATTGGATGCTGTGTGTGGGGCTCCTGGTGGGGCAGATGGGCTTCATTAAAGCGACTGCCCGGTGAGCTGCGTGTGCAGGGCTGGGAGGTGCAGTAAATAAAAGCAATAAAAGCAATGCTTTTATTATTTTGAAGAGCTGTGGACCGTTCTCGGCTGCTGTTCCACATCCAACAGCGGCACCCAAAGCGTCAGCAGTGGGAAAGCAGAGTCTGCAGTTTCCATGAGATGTGTTGGCATTTTGCTGCCCTCCTGTCCATGTGGAGGGGAGCAGTGGGATGGTGTAGAGATCAGGGCTCTCCCATGGCTACCAGGACAGTGGCTACCAGGAGGAGCACGATCAAAGAAAGATAAGAAGAACAATAGATGCCTGTTGTTGAAGATATGACAGCAAAGCAGATGTCTGAGTTCCAAGAACCAACTCCAGTACCAAGTTGTTTGGGCTACCCCCCACCAAAAGCTTGGAGGTTCACAGCGATGGTGACTACAAGCCTTCATCCACTGACCACCAGAGACCCCAAGCACATGTATAGCACTCCTGCTCAAGAGGGTGGGACAGTATGTTAATTGCTTCTCAGAATTCCAGCCC
>NW_011112674.1:69666-74896 GCF_000146605.3 Meleagris gallopavo
ATGATTCTATGACCATTCCAGGTACGTCTTCCCACCCACACAGCGATCAGAATCAGGGAGGCATCTTCGTGGACTCATCACTCCAGGGCAAAGAAGGCCCCAGATCCTCAGTGTGCTGCTACCCCCATGGGACCTGTGACACTTACTAAAGGAAAACAGAATGCTTCATACTTATCTATCCTGTATAAGTGTAACTCTTGCTTGAGCTTGGCCTGAAGATGCCTCTGCAAAGCTAACTGAAAAGCTTACTCAAGCTTTGAATGTTTCAGCTTGTTGGGTATGTACGGCCAGGGAGGGGAGGGTGCCAGTTTATGGAGTAGCTGCACGAAATTGGACAGTCCCAGGTTGGGTCACAAAGCAGATGGAAAAGGCTGGAGGAAATTGTAAATGTGGGGAAGAAAATCAGAGTAAGCTAGGCCCCAGATTTGACTTGTTGGTCGTTACTGATACCAGGACCATTTTTTTATAGGCAGGGAAGAACACCGAAGCCAGAGGAATGTGAGGTCCTTGGAGGGAAGTGGAGAGAAGAGAGCTGCTGTCTGCAACTCACTGGAGGTCCCTGTGAAAATAAGGTGGCAGAGTTGCTGTTGAGACACAATGCAACCCCGTAAAGTCTTCGCAACAGCCTTCATCCAATGACCACCAGATGAGCCCACAGATCCTCCCCACATTATAGAAAGCGTGCAAAGAAGAGCAGGGAGGCTGGGAGTCTGCAGGGCTGGAACGTGCAGTAAATAAAGGCAATAAAACCAATGCTTTTATTTTTCTGGAAGAGCCTTGGATTGTTCTGCACTGTTGTTCCACGTCGGACATCAACACCAAAAGACGTCAGCAGTGGGAAAGCAGCGTCTGCGTTTTCCATGAGATGCGTTGGCATATTGCTGCCCTCCTGTGCGTATGGAGGAGCGGCAGTGGGATGGTGTGGAGGTCAGGGACTCTCCCACGGCTGCCAGGGCTGCGGCTGCCAGGATGAGCAGCCAGAGGTGTGGGGGATTCCATGGGGGCTGCTCCGGGCCTGGGGGAGGACGGGGGATGGGGCATTAATGGCTGTGGGGGCTGCAAACGGTGCCCAGCCTGGGGCCAGGGGCTGCGGGGCCGGGGGCTCCCCTTACCTGCACTGAAAGCACCCGGCGAGCCACGTGAGCCGGGCTGGGAGGGCCGCGGCACAGACAGAGGCTCCCACTGCACTGCAACCCCAGCGCAGAGCTGCCGGGCTGCAGCCATCAGCGGGGCCCGGCCTCAAGTTCCCCGTGGGCTCCCCGTTGGCCGAGCTCCCCACCTCCCCACGACCACAGCCTGCGCACCCTCCCCATGTCCCGGTCCTCAGCGTCCCCGATCCACCCAAACTCCCCATTCTGGAGCACAGCTCTGCAATGGAAAGTGAAGGAGCTGGGCTGGTTCCACCTAGAGAAGAGAGGGATCGGAGGAAACCCCACTGCGGCTTTCTGGTGCTTGGAAGGAGCACCATACAAGAAGGAGAAGAACTTTGGCGTAGGGCCCTGGGCAACTTGACCGAGAGGAACACAGCCAGGACGTGGCAGAGGGCTGGTGCCGGCTGGACCGCAGGGCGCCTTACAACCCTTGTGGTCATACGATCCTATGGAGGTGTTGCCATACCCACAAGATCCCCCTTCACCCTACAGAGCTGTCAGCATGGGACCACCCTCTCTGTCCTGCAGCTGCAGGGATGCAGGGATTGCAGAGCTGCCCAATGCTGTGTCCCAACCCTGCCCCACTACCCCAAATGTGCTCGCAGCCCTTACCCTTCACAAACTCGCAGTTGTAGGTGCTGTTGTTCCCCTGGGAGCGGAGCTGGATGAAGGTGGTGCCTTTGTTAGAGGTGATGCTGGTGACCCTGAAGTGCTCAGAGGGTGGGATGAGGACTTTGCCCTCGGCTGGGACAGTGGTGAAGTTCTGGACGGGCGCACCATAGCAGGTCTCCACTGAGAAGAAGGTGTCCGGGCCGTACACACTGGGGAGGTTCTTGTGGAGGGAGGAGGAGGTGAACTGGCCAAAGCGGACCACCTGGCCTTGCTGTGCTGTGTAGCGGATGCCCCTGACACCACGATACACCTGGAAGCATCTCTGGGGCTGGGATTCCCGCAGGGTCTGCAAGGCTTTGCTCAGGAGGAAATGCAGAGCCTTGAAGGGGTAGGAGCGCAGGTAGTGCTGCCTGGAGCGCCCAGCCGTGAGCGTGGCGTTGTTGAACTGGTGGTACAGGTTCCCCTGCATCATGTACGCCAGCATGGCTGTGGCCAGATCCAGTGGCAGTGCTGGTGGGCTGGCAGCACGGCCCCATCGGCTCTGCCATTCCACAGCCGCCCTTCTCCAGTCATGGGCGTAGATGTTGAACTCGGTGCGGTTCAGCTCCGGCAGCTCAGCCTCCATCAGCCTCCTGCAGCCCTGGTACTGGTCATCAAAGGAGTTGGGGGCCATGTCCATCGCCACCTCCTTGATCAGCCAGTTCTTGCTGCTGGCAGCCGATGCACCAGTCCAGGTGCCGAGCAGCAGCACCCAGCCCAGGGTGAGGTGTTCCATGTGCAGAAGGACCAGGTGCCCAGCTGCCCACACAATGGTTCCCCCAGCACAGTCCCACCAGCCCCGGAGCTGCAGCCAGCTTCGTCCCCACTCTGCTTGGCATGAACCTGGTTGCCCTGGATTGCGTGACACAGTTCTTTATACACCGACCGCCCATGACCTCTGAGAATTGCTGTTGCTACTGAGTTTTTGCTGCGTGCACAGCACGAGGAAGTGCCCTTTTAGCAGTCGTCCTCACTTTCGATGCGTGTGAGTTCCCACACGCAGTGTGAGTTGCCACGTGCAGTCATCTCAGTTCCCCAGGTCTTCCTTTTCTCCTTCTTAGTAATGGGAGAGATGTTTCAGCAGAATCAACACAATCTGGAGGAGATCCAAGACAGCCAGCAGAGCTTCACCAAGATAACATCTTGCCTGACCCATCCAGCAGCCTTCTGTTATGGAGGAACAGCATCAGTGGACAAAGGGAGGGTGGTTGGTACCTCCTACCTGGGCTTGTGCAAGGCCTTTTGCATGGCCTCCAACCTCATCCTGATCTCTAAAGTGGAGAGTTGTGGCTTTCAAGGGCGGACAATTGGGTAGAGAAGGAATTGGATGGATGGTTGTGGTCAGAGGGTGGTGGTCAATGGCTCTGTGCTCAGCTGGAGGTGGTGCTGAGTGGTGTCCCCAAGGGTGCTGCCTCCTCCTGCGGTGTCACTGCTAACATGGGAATACTCCCTTTCGCTTTCACTTACGGGAAAGGGAGTGAGACAGCCTGAAGGAGGTGGTGAAGGGAGGATGGGAGAGTTAGGGAAGGCAGCGGGGTGATCCTGAGCACACTGAGCTGTGCCCACCTCCTGTGCCCCTGCACTGTTGCTGAGCAGTGCTGCACAGAGCTGAGGATGTTTCAGACTTCAGCATCTACTGCTGTCACACCGCTGGGGGACTGGGGGCATAAGGAGCAGGGAAGAGACAAAACTGGGACAGCTGACCTCAGCTGGCCAAAGGGATATCCCGTACCATATGATACCATGAGGAAAAAGCTGGAAGAGCATGAGAAGGAGTCACTGTGCCTACAGCCAGACACCTGCCTCTGATTCAGTGACTTTCTCTCCTTCTCCAGTGCCTCAGAGTTTTGGTCAGACAGGGACAGCTCGACTGCAAACCCTGGGTGTTGACTAACCAGGTGGCCTTTGCTAAACGTGTGTCCCAGTGTCTGAACATCCCAGTACCCGTTGCTCTTGGTCTATCCTATAACAGCTGCTGGTATTTGAATCTCCCAGAGGCTGCTGAATGATGGAGGTGTGAGGGCCCCACTCACAGCCACGTTCTTTGGCCCAGGGATCGATGAGATTGTTTCAGAAATGAATGTCGTTGCAAGATTCAGCCCTTTCTAGTGATTCATGTCACCACTAGACTTGTATTTCAAGGCCCAGGATTGTGTCCTGGTTGGTGTTACGTGTAAACTAAAGCAAGGATGATTGTTTAAAGGGTATTTCCTGATGCACACGGCCATTTGCAACAAGTTAGTAGCAACAGATATTCTGAGAGGTCCTAAAAGTATTTATAAATAACCCATGGGATCCAGCCAGGGTTACTATAAAAAGCCAGAGCAGCTGCGTTCATGTGTCACGGGGCACACACTGTGTGGGGCTGGGGCTGCAGCTCGGGGGTGCTGGGGCTGTGCTGGGGGAATCACTGTGTGTGCAGATGGGCACCTGGGTCCTTCTGCACGTGGAGCACGTCCTCCTGGGCTGGGTGCTGCTGCTCGGCACTTTGGCCAGCGTGTTGGCCACCAGCAGCAAGAGAGACCTGGGCCCAGTCAAGGAGGTGGCGATGGACATGGCCAACAACACCTTTGATGACCAGTACCAGGGCTGCAGCCGCATGATGGAGGATGAGCTGGAGGAGCTGAACCGCACCGAGTTCACCAACGAGGTCTATGCTGAGGGGTGGAGAAACGCTGCCATGGAGTGGCGAAATAGATGGGGTCGCGCCGACCGCCCACCGGCACTGAGACGGGATCAGGCCACAGCCATGCTGGCGTACACGATGGAGGGGAAACTGTACCACCAGTTCAACAACGCCACGAGAGGGGATGGCATCTCCCGGCAGCACTACCTGCGCTCCTTCCCCTTCAAGACGCTGCATTTCCTCCTGAGCAGAGCCCTGCACACCCTGCGGGAATCCCAGCCCCAGCAATGCTACAACGTCTACCGCGGCGTCAAGGGCACCCGATTCACAGCACAGCAAGGCAGGGTGGTCCGCTTCGGCCAGTTCACATCCTCCTCCCTCAGGAAGAAGGTCGCTGAATCTTTTGGCCAGGACACCTTCTTCTCAGTGGAGACCTGCTATGGTGTGCCCATCAAGGAATTCTCCACTTTCCCCGGTGAGGACGAAGTCCTCATCCCACCCTTTGAGCAATTCAGGGTCACCAACATCACCTGCATTGAGGGAAGAACCCTAATCCAGCTCCGCTCCCAAGGGATGAACAGCACCTACAACTGCGAGTTCGTGAAGGGTAAGAGCTGCAGTGCTCCAGCATGGGGAGCTTGGGTGGATCGGGGACACTGAGGACCGGGACATGGGGAGGGTGTGCAGGCTGTGGTCGTGGGGAGGTGGGGAGCTCGGCCAACGGGGAGCCCACGGGGAACTTGAGGCCGGGCCCCGCTGATGGCTGCAGCCCGGCAGCTCTGCGCTGGGGTTGCAGTGCAGT
>NW_011112674.1:74916-76543 GCF_000146605.3 Meleagris gallopavo
GGAGCAGATCCTCCTGGAAGCTGTGTTCAGGCACGTATGAGATAAAGGGGCGATTCGAGACAGCCAGCATGGCTGCACCGTGGGCAGACGTGCCTGACCGATCTGGTGGCCTTCTGTGATGGAGTGACGGCTTCGGTGGACGGGGGAAGGGCGATGGATGTCATGTGCCCGGAGTTCTGCAAGGCCTTTGACGTGGTCCCTCACCACGTCCTTCTGTCTGCATTGCAGAGGCGTGGATGTGAAGGATGGGCTGTCGGGTGCATTAGGAATTGTCTGGCTGGAGGCAGCCAAAGGGCTGTGATCAGTGGCTCTGTGTCAGGGCGCAGGCCGCTCACAAGCGGTGTCCCTCAGGACATCGAGTGACCCTCAGCAAGTTTGTGGATGACACCGAGCTGAGCGGTGCAGGCGATACATGGGAGGGAAGGGAAGCCATCCATCCAGAGGGAGCTGGACAGGCTGGAGAAGTGGGCCCATGAGAACCTACGAGGTTCAACGAGGCCAAGTGCAGGGTGCTGACTGGGGGAAGATCTCCTCGAGAGCAGCCCTGCGGAGAAGGACCTGGGGGTCCTGGTGGACGAGGAGCTGGACATGAGCCAGCAGTGTGCGCCTGCAGCCTGGAAGGCCGACTGTGTTCTGGGCTGCATTAAAAAGGGGTGGCCAGCAGGAGATGGAGGTGATCGTCCCCCTCTGCTCAGCCCTTGTGAGGCCCCGTCTGCAGCACTGCGTCCAGGCCTGGGGCCCGCAGCACAGGAAGGACGTGGAGCTGTGGGAGCGGGTCCAGAGGAGGGTAATAAGATGGTGACAGGGCTGGAGCAGCTCTGCTGTGAGGAAAGGTTGAGGGAACTGGCATTGTTCAGCTTGGAGGAGAGGAGGCTGCGGGGAGACCGCAGTGTGGCCTGCCAGTACTTGAAGGGGGCAGATAAACAAGAGGGGGAAACGGCTGTTCACAAGGCTGGATGGTGATAGGACAAGGGGGAATGGTTTTAAAGTGAGCCAGGGGAGGTTTGGGTTGGATGTGAGGAGGAAGTTTTTCATGCAGAAGGTGGTGAGGCAGTGGAACAGGTTGCCCAAGGAGGCTGTGGATGCCCCATCCCTGCAGGCATTCCAGGCCAGGCTGGATGTGGCTCTGGGCAGCCTGGGCTGCTGGTTGGCGACCTGCACACAGCAGGGGGTTGGAACTGGATGAGCACTGTGCTCCTTTGCAACCCTGGCCATTCTATGATTCTATGATTCTATGACCATTCCAGGTACGTCTTCCCACCCACACAGCGATCAGAATCAGGGAGGCATCTTCGTGGACTCATCACTCCAGGGCAAAGAAGGCCCCAGATCCTCAGTGTGCTGCTACCCCCATGGGACCTGTGACACTTACTAAAGGAAAACAGAATGCTTCATACTTATCTATCCTGTATAAGTGTAACTCTTGCTTGAGCTTGGCCTGAAGATGCCTCTGCAAAGCTAACTGAAAAGCTTACTCAAGCTTTGAATGTTTCAGCTTGTTGGGTATGTACGGCCAGGGAGGGGAGGGTGCCAGTTTATGGAGTAGCTGCACGAAATTGGACAGTCCCAGGTTGGGTCACAAAGCAGATGGAAAAGGCTGGAGGAAATTGTAAATGTGGGGAAGAAA
>NW_011112675.1:0-403 GCF_000146605.3 Meleagris gallopavo
GAGTAAGAAAAGTACTGTAAAATACTGTTTGTCAAAAGGATATTACGGGTTTTATGATAAGGATGGAAAAAACAAGACACCCATCCAGATCCTTCTTTCTGCTGTCTTTTCCCACTTTTCTCTATTTAAGACTCGAGTGCTTGGGAGGTACATGCTCAGTGTGGGAAAAATCTAACAATCTCTAAGTGAGATTGGCAGAATTTAACTATTTTTGACATTAGCTCACAGATAAAAATTACTTAGCAATGAAGAACAAGCATCTTCATATGTGTTATGTTTGTTTTTTTTTTTGAGACTTTTTTGAGGAACCTTTTGCTTAAGAAATGGTTATTCATACCCTAAAGCAGAATAAAGGCTGTTATTGAAATAGACCAGTCAAAGGTTTATTTGATGTTCACTGGAA
>NW_011112676.1:0-305 GCF_000146605.3 Meleagris gallopavo
GTGAGCACCAGGCAGCAGGGGTTAACAGCTCAAGATCCTCCTGGAAAGGATTCTCAGTGAAGCTGTTAGAAATTGTCCCTGGGGAAGTCTGAGGGTGTATTGATTCTTAGGGTTTGTGAATTGCTGTAATATGCTCTTAGGTGATATATAAACTTAAAAGGGAGAAAAGAAAAAGGTGGAGGTAACCAAAGAGGCTCTTCACTGAGATATCAGAGTCCTCATAGTGAGTATTTGAGAGCACCAGTGGCTGTAAGGAGGTGTTTTGCTGATAGTCCAATTGCTCTCTTCTTTCTCACTTCACAGCT
>NW_011112677.1:0-483 GCF_000146605.3 Meleagris gallopavo
AAGCCAAACCATTTCTGCTCTGCTCTCCTCTGCTCTCTGCAGCACGCACTGGGCTGAGCTTGGGAGCAGGATCTGTTATCTGTTCCAACACATTCAAATAGAAGTTGAGTTAAAGGATGTGTCAGAAGTCTGCTGGTTACTCAGAGAATGCACGAAGAGTCTCAGCTATCTTTATGAGTTGGTGAAGCTCTGCGTCAGCTCCTGGATGGACGTGAGGAGCACTCCAGCTGCAGCTCTGCAGAGAGAAGTCAATCAATCCGGAAAAAATAACATTAACTGCATTATGTAATAACGGTACTATTCAAATGGAAAAAAATATATATATATTTTAAAGAGCAGAGACCAGTGAGACAGCAATCAGTGTCATCTAACACTGTTCTGGGAGATCTGGTGGTGACAGCAGAGAGGCACAGCACTGTGAGCCACCAACAGCCTCCGGCACAGCCCGCAGCCAAGGGGGGGAGCTGCAGGAAGGGAACCTCC
>NW_011112678.1:0-680 GCF_000146605.3 Meleagris gallopavo
GGCTCCTGCGGCACGATTTTGGCTGTGTGGGGTTTGTGGGCCTGGGCAGCGCCCGTAGGATGTGGGGTGCAGGTGCCAAACAAAATGGCATCAGGCCGGGGGCTGGGAAGTTGCCCTCGCTCACTGTCAGATCAGCGCTTCTCCAAATGTTCTGCTGATCTCTGCAGCATCAGTGGATTCGAAGGATGAAGTCCTTATGGAGCACCACGGATCTCCTGGTTGGATTTTGGTTGCTGGAAATCCCCCATTGGATACGGGGAACAATTTCTTCTCTGAAAGTGGGGGTGCATGGGTGTGGGCTGTGCTGGGAGCTGCGGGGCCATCGTCCCCGGAGGTGTTTGAGAACCCTGAGATGTGGCACCTGAGAACAGGTCAGTGGGGCTGGGTTGGGTTTGGGGATCTTGGAGGTCTTCTCCAATCTTCATGATTCTATGAACTTGTTCTGGTGCGTGATTTGGTGGTTGGGAGCTTGTCCATCATGGGGTTGGAATGACATGATCCCTAAGGACCTTCCAACCCAACCATCCCATGGCTCTGTGATCTGTAAGGACCCTTCCAACCCAACCATCCCATGGCTCTGTGATCTGTAAGGACCCTTCCACCCCAACCATCCCATGGCTCTGTGATCTGTGAGGACCCTTCCAACCCAACCATCCCATGGCTCTGTGATCTGTAAGGAC
>NW_011112679.1:0-510 GCF_000146605.3 Meleagris gallopavo
TCCACGGGATGCTGCTCAGAGGAACAACTGAAGAACACCACAATGATCTGTGAAAGACACAGCAGTCGCTCTGCTGGACACACAGATGTCCCACAAAGCGTTTTACCGTAGCATCGAACTGCGAGTAAATCACATCAGGTCTGTAAGAGAAACAAAACCCCAGTGCTTCCTATGTTCCCCCCACACGTCCCAGCTTCCATCCCCCGGAATGCGTCCTCTGCATTATCCAGAGGAAGCCAGTGAGCACTTAAGCAGCTCATTGCGAGCGCTTCCCAGGGGACAGGGTCATCACTTACAGAAGTCGCTGCTGTCCGTCTCTCTGACCATCACCAGGGGCTGCACTGCTCAACGCAGAGGGCGCTTTCTGCGAGGAGACCGCGCTTTTCTGCCTGCTGGTCCAGAACCGGAGGCACCAGAGAGTCCTCCTCCATCACGGCTGCCACTCGATTTGCTCTTTGCACACACAGGAGGCTGGACAACGGCTGTGGGAGCGCCCCGTCTCCTGCAGCT
>NW_011112680.1:0-540 GCF_000146605.3 Meleagris gallopavo
CTTTCTGAAAATCAAGTTCATGAATGTGAACCTTGTGTTCTCTGTAGTACCTATGCAGATGATACATTGCTGGGTGCAGAATGCATGTTATCCGTGGTTGATACAAATAGAGCTAAGTACAAAGCTATGAATCACAAGAAGATCTAAGCAGGCTCTTCTCTAACAGGCAGCTCCCTCTGGATCATGCTCGAACCGCCTGGTTTAGGCTCTTAATTTCTTTTTGCAGCACATAGATGGCAACCATCTAAATCCAGCAATTAGTATGTGAATTCAAAGTTTGTATTCTGAGTATAATCAACAGCCAAAACAAAACAAAACAACATAACTAGTTCTTGAAGATGCTTTGGTTGAAATTTACCACCCACCAGAATAATCTGCAACAAAATGTTATATGCTGCTGTCAGAAGCTGGGTTGGCTGAGAGATCTTTCTCCTTCCCTCACAAACCATTTTCCTGAACATTTCTCTTCTACCTGTTGTTATATGAAACTCTCATCAGAGTTAAAAACATTAATTCAAATTCCTTACTAGTCTATCCATG
>NW_011112681.1:0-405 GCF_000146605.3 Meleagris gallopavo
GGTTGGTTCTAGTGAAGACTTCCCTGAAACAAATAGGGTTCTGCTTTCTGAGTGAACTCTCAATAATTAAGATTGTTAAAAAACAAAACAAAACAATTAAGACTTTGTGATTAAAGAGTTATTAAGTAGTCAGTAAAGTCTAAAGATTGGTCATCAGTTGTCCATCATCAGTTGTCCATCATCAGTTGTCCATCATCAGTTGTCCATCTCACCAAGAAATCCTCCACTTAGCTGCACACTTATTTGGCAGCTTAATAAATGCAGTGCAATTCCATATTCGTAACAATTCATGACAGACATCTTGGGAAAGACCTGTTTAGAAAATGTAAGATCTGGGAGTTTCTTCAGCTAGCCCTCTGCAGTACAGAACCAAAGTGGTCAGATGTTTCCTATGCTGTTGTGTTT
>NW_011112682.1:0-630 GCF_000146605.3 Meleagris gallopavo
TACACCAGGTCGCACAGGTAGGCGTCCAGGTGAGACTTGAATATCTCCAGAGAACGGAGACCTCCACAACCTCCCTGGGCAGCCTGTTCCAGTGCTCCGTCACCCTCACCGTGAAGAAGTTCTTACGCACATTCGTGCGAAACTTCCTATGCTGCAGCTTATGTCCGTTTCCCCTCGTCCTGTCTCCACGTACCACTGAAAAGAGACTGGCCTCACCGCTATGGCCGCCACACCTCAGATATTTATAAACCTGGATCAGGTCCCCTCTCAGTCTTCTTTTCTCAAGGCTAAACAGACCCAGTTCACTTAGCCTTTCTTCATAGGGGAGATGCTCCAGGCCCTTCACCATCTTTGTGGCCCTCCGCTGGACTCTTTCCAAGAGATCCCTGTCTTTTTTGTACTGGGGAGCCCAGAACTGGACACAGTACTCCAGATGAGGCCTTACCAGGGCAGAGTAGAGGGGGAGGATCACCTCCCTCGACCTGCTGGACACCTGCTCTTCTTAATGCACCCCAGAATGCCATTGGCCTTTTTGGCCACGAGGGCACACTGCTGGCTCATGGCCAACCTGTCGTCCACCAGTCCCTCTCTGCAGAGCTCCTCTCCAGCAGCTCACTCCCCCAGCCTGTA
>NW_011112683.1:0-680 GCF_000146605.3 Meleagris gallopavo
GATCACTGTGTTTTACTGTTCATTCAATTGCATCATGTTTCCTTCTGCCTGTGAGAAAATATAAAATAAATAAATAAATGAACAAACAAACAAATAAATAAATGGAAAAAGAAATCTTTCCTTGCCCATGTGCAGCTGGTTCTCTGAGGAATGCCAGGGGGAGTTATTTCAAAGGAGGTTTAACATTGAGCAGGTATCTGCAGAGGAGAAGAGTGATGTGAGGAAAAGTGAAGCAAGTCCCATGGGGCCAAAGTGAGCAGAAATGGGGTGGGGAAGCTGAGGAGGACATTTGTCCACACAGTGACAGAGCAGAGCTCGCTAGGGGACATCCTGGGTCACCATCTGTTGCCAAGTGCTGGTTTAAATTCTTGTTTGCACCTAACTACACAGAAATGAATAACTGGACTTTGCAAATACCTGTTTTTTCACTCACTCTTTAAGCTCTCTCCAGATACCTCTCCAGTTTGCTCTACGACTTCTGAACACCTGAAGAAGATGACAGGAAGGCACACGGCACAGGAGGGCTCTTCAGGTTGTAATGGGCCCCAGGGGGCATTTGCTGCTGAGTCCATCAACCTCCAGTGCTGACAGAAGATTGCATGAAGTGCTCCAGAAGACCAAGTCAGAAGGAACAGGGAAGTTTCTTGGAGTATTAATGGGCCCCACTGAGGGCCGTTCAC
>NW_011112684.1:0-322 GCF_000146605.3 Meleagris gallopavo
GGAATCAAATCAGATTTCATACTTAACCATGAGAGTTGTTTGCTGATAATCAGGCTTCATTACTTCTGCTGCTATCAATCTACAGACTAACAACAACAAAAAAAGTCCTTTTTTTTTCCCCTAAGGCTTTATTACTTCAGTTCATAAGGTTCCAACAATGTTCTGCCTTCCACAATCACAACCTTGATGCTTGTTTTTTCTAGCCACTATGTCTGAGTAAGCAAAAGTCAAGTAATAATTCTACCCAAAATAAGACCTCTTCTTAAAGTTTACAATAGTTCCCTTGAAACTGATTTTTCAAATACTGCATAAAGCAGGGTGT
>NW_011112685.1:0-797 GCF_000146605.3 Meleagris gallopavo
CGTCGGTGACCGTGGTCTTACTGAGGGCCCTCCCCTGGACTTAGGGGTGCTTCTTGTGATCTTGGAGCCACCCTCTGGACCTCTGTCCTCTTCTTTCTTCTCTTCTAATTGAGTCGAGGTTCGTTTCATTTTCCGTCCTCTTACAGGGGCAACTGACATCAATTGTGGTGCTTCCTGTAGTTGATCAGGTTGGTCAGTTCCAATGCTCTCATCCTCCAGTTCAGCTTGGAGCCTGTCTCGTTCGATGATGAGAGTATCTAGCTCAGATTGGAGGGTGTCTTGTTGAGATTGAAGACGTTGAGTTTGGATTGCAGGGAGTCTCTCTCAATTCGGAGGGCATCTCTCTCAGATTGGAGGCTGTTTCTCTCGACCAGGAGACTCTCTCGCTCATTTTGCACTGTTTCCCTGAGACCCTCCTTTTCAATTTTCACAAACTCTCTCCCTCTCCAGGATAGTATTGAATAAGGCCCGGTAAGCATTAGCCAGGCCCCAAATAATTTGGGCCTCCTCAGATCTTCCTGAGCCGCGACATTCCTGTCTCAAATATCTGTTTAAATTTTCAGGGTCTTTCAGGTGTTCTGGAGTAAAGTTCCATGACACCGAAGATTTCCATCTCTCTAAAGTCTCCCCCAGGCCTCTCCACATTCCCTGCCACTCAGTATTTACTGGTTTTGGGGCAGACTTCCTCAAAATATAATAAATACTAATAATAAGTGAAATGGTGAGCAGTACATTCACAGAGATGAATAACGTGATCAGGTGAGCATTGAAAATCTGCATAAAGAATTCAAAGGAGA
>NW_011112686.1:0-623 GCF_000146605.3 Meleagris gallopavo
CTCTCGTCTCTGCTCAAAGCAGAAGAAAGCGTCTGTCCCTCAGCCCCCACAGTGTTGCCAACCCCTGCAGTGTCCCCTACAGCGTCCCTGAGTAGTAGACTTGAGGCTCTCGCACAAGAGAGGGATGAAGGCCTGCAAAGTAGTCCAAACTCATGCCCTGAGAAGCACACTGAGAACACAGGAAGTAACAAGCATAAGGGAGAGGGGCCGGTCAGGGCACTGCATCAATACGAGTGCCACCAAAGAAGGGCGGCGAGTCTTGGTAACTGGGGACTCCTTGCTGGGGGCACTGAGGCTCCCAGTTGCCACCTGGATAATCTCTCCAGTGAGGCGTGATCTCTTCCAGGGCCACGTGTTAGAGACATCAGGAAGGTTCGTCCATGGCTCGTTAAGCCAGAAGACTGCTATCCCTTTCCTGACATTCAGGCTGGGTTCCAGGATGCTGCAATGAGGAAACTAAAGAATGTTAAGAAGGACTTTGCATCCTTTGGAAAGGTGTTGAAGGGATCAGGGGTGCAGGCAGAGTTCTCCTCTGCCCTTCCAGCGGGGATCTGGCACCCAGGAAGATGGAGGAGAACATGTCAGGTAAATGACTGGCTGAGGGGGTGGCGTCTTGATCAAGG
>NW_011112687.1:0-439 GCF_000146605.3 Meleagris gallopavo
CCCCTGGGGGACACCACTGGTTACAGGTCTCCAGCCAGACTCTGCACCACCAACGACGACCCTCTGCGCTCTGCCAGTCAGCCAGTTCTCAACCCACCTCACTGTCCACTCGTCTATCCCACACTTCCTCAGCTTTGTTATAAGGATGTCGTGGGAGACAGTATCAAATGCCTTTCTAAAATCAAGGTAGATTACATCTACCGCTCTTCCCCCATCCACCCAGCATGTGACAGCATCATAGAAGGCCACCAAGTTGGTCGGGCACGACCTCCCCTTGGTGAACCCATGCTGACTACTCCTGATAACCTCCTTTTCTCCCAGTTGTCTGGAGATGGTATCCAGCACAAGCTGTTCCATCACCTTTCCAGGGACGGAGGTGAGGCTGACAGGCCTATAATTACCCGGATCTTCCTTCTTGCCCTTTTTGAAGACCGGAGTG
>NW_011112688.1:0-362 GCF_000146605.3 Meleagris gallopavo
AGAAGGCAGCTGCGGTGGGGGTGGTGCCCCCAATGCAGTCCCTACATAACATAGCCATCTGAAAACAGTACTGGTTATCAATTAATTACCACATTCACCATTTCTTCCTCGCTGAGTTGCAGAGCTAACAGCACTGCCTTCAGCTCTAATTTTTGGGTAGATGTGTCGGACAGATCTCAACCCATTTGCAGCATTGCTTCCCATCATGCACACCACAGCATATTTCCCAGTTTTCCCTGAAGCATTGGTGAAAAGGATCCGACCTGGTAGTGGCTGATCACTGACTGGAACCCACGGTATAACTGCTACCAGCTTACATAGCGTCCCCAGTGAGGTAGTTTGCACTGCTCTTATCTCCCCGA
>NW_011112689.1:0-347 GCF_000146605.3 Meleagris gallopavo
ATTCCCCCGTGTCCCATCACTCACTGCTCGCACGCAGTGGCTCTCCTCGTGTTCAGACATTCCCTACAGGCACTGTAAGAGCTGAGGGGTCACAGCCAGGCACCGACAGATCCGGTTAGGGTTAGGGCTAGGGCTAGGGCTAGGGCTAGGGCTAGGGCTAGGGCTAGGGCTAGGGCTAGGGCTAGGGCTAGGGCTAGGGCTAGGGCTAGGGCTAGGGTTAGGGCTAGGGTAGGGTTAGGGTTAGGGTTAGGGTTAGGGTTAGGGTTAGGGTTAGGGTTAGGGTAGGGTTAGGGTTAGGATTAGGGTTAGGGTTAGGGTTAGGGTTAGGGTAGGGTTAGGGTTAGGGT
>NW_011112690.1:0-305 GCF_000146605.3 Meleagris gallopavo
ATCCTAATAGATTGTAGCTGAAGGTGTTTTAATGACATGGTAAGGAAGTCTGGTTTACTACCTGTGCCAGCTCTAGAATTGAAAAGGGACTCCTCTCTCTTGCTCTTTCTCTCTCTTTCTCAAGTTCTTCCATGGGTGCAAATGTATTCATAAATCAACAAAAAATTATCCAACTACTACCAATAGTAATGACTAGAGCTCATTGGTTGGTCAAGAGTACTTCACCTGTTTAACACAGTGATTATGGGCAAGAGATTCTTGGGTTCACGTAAGCATTAAGTTTGTCTTGCTCCTGCAGATCTTTG
>NW_011112691.1:0-520 GCF_000146605.3 Meleagris gallopavo
TCTCTCAGCACACGTGGATGCACCCCATCAGGTCCCATGGACTTGTGGACCTTAGTACTGCCTAGGCGCTCACGCACGTCCTCTTTCCTGACTAAAGGGAAGTCTCCCATTCCCCAGACCCTCTCACTAACCTCCAGGGTGTGGGATTCCTGCGGGAGAGCCTTTTCACTGAAGACGGAAGTAAAGAAGGCATTCAGTATGTCTGCCTTCTCAGCATCCCCCGTTACCAGAACCCCCCCCCCCCTCACTTAGTAAGGGGCCCACATTCTCTCTAGTTTTCCTTTTGCTGTTAACATACTTGAAGAAGCCTTTTTTATTATCCTTTATCACTTTAGCTAGATTCAATTCCAGACGGGCTTTAGCCTTCCTCGTTGCATCCCTGCAGGCCCTGACTACATTCCCTATATTCTTCCCAAGTGATCAGACCCTTTTTCCACATTTTCATGGACCTTCTTCTTTCCTTTTGAGCCTTGCGCATGAGCTCCTTGCTCATCCACAAGGTCTCCTGCCCACCTTTTCC
>NW_011112692.1:0-549 GCF_000146605.3 Meleagris gallopavo
ATTGCCTTTGAAATTCAAAGCTCAGGTCAGGAACAAGCCTGCATCTTTGTACGTCACAAGGCTTAGTTACATCCTTACACCAAACAACACAGGATTACGGAGAAGAGCCATAGAGGTGTCGTCTGCAGAGGTGGAGAAGCAAAATTCAGGCAGGACTGAGAAAAAAAGAAAGCTGTTTGCAGCAAGACGTACTACTGAGTAACTCTGAGCGTTTGGAATTCCAGAAGACATTAATAAACAGCAACTGAAGAGGACTTGTTTCAAATTACTCATGGGAAATCTGTGCTTTTTACTAACCAATCTCAACCTACTACCATGGTTGCTGCTACTGAAACTTTTACTGTTCAAGAAGTCATCTTTTAGTTCCATGCTCTGAGACAACCAGAATAGTGCTCTCAGTCTTTGAATTTAACAGACAGATATATAATATAAATCCTATAGATCCAGATTTCTCTCGTGCAGGATTACGTCTGGCTTTGAAACCTGCAGCACATTCAGTGAGTGGGGGCCACGTGTTTTCCCCACATTAGCTGGATTTGGGCTTTTGGG
>NW_011112693.1:0-457 GCF_000146605.3 Meleagris gallopavo
AAAAGGTAGTTTTCAAAGTACATCTTTCTTATGGACATGATGTTGATGTGAGAGAAAGCTTTGTTACTAATTCAGTTGTAACATTTTGTTCTCCTATCTTAGAGATGCATAGAATTTTTGGATTCTAGTTTACATGTGGTAAATCACACTATTTTGCTTGTAGGTCATAAAAATATATTTGACGGAAAAGTTTCAGCCATTTCTTTTTCAGTACACCTGTAACTAATCCTGTTTCTACCCACACTATACAGGTAATTATGGTTGCCTTAGTTTGCAGACACATTTCAGTGCTCAGGCAAATTTTAATCATATAAGAAATTACTAAAATAAATCACTTTAAAAATTCCTTTTTAGTCTGCTTATTATTTAGCAATAGGTTATATGACTCACAGGTTAAATTAGTTGTATTTAGATATCTTAGGATTATTTTTGCAGCAGTGCATCTATAGTTACTAAA
>NW_011112694.1:0-590 GCF_000146605.3 Meleagris gallopavo
TAATCCCACCAGTTCAGTTCTACCATTGTCTTACGGTGAGAAGAAAAGCAGGATGTTTAAGACTCTGTCAGGCACAGAACCTCCAGCACTGGAGGCAGCAGTTCTGAATTCTCGGTATCTTGTCATCATTTGTGCGCATGCACAAGAAACAGTGCAACTCACTGTACAAGGGCAACCAAATGTATTCAAGGCATACTTGCACAGGACTCTGAGGTAGAAAGCTGCTCGCTGAGGCGAAGATGAGAAATGAGGCAGGGGAAGCCTGACAGATTGAGAGTGATGAAGTGTCTGAATAAAGAAAGGAACAGAAAGGAATAGACATTACTGGATTCTATCAGACGCCAATATTCATTTGAAAAACATACTGGACACGTAGAGTAAAAAGCAACACAGGATCAACCTGCAACTATTTATTCCACTGTCTCAGTGATGGTAGCTATTATACAAACTCTATGTATTTACTAATAAAAAAACACAAATTCCTCCTCCAGTGTGTAATCAAATTAAGTTCATTTATGAGTTTAGGTAGAAAAAAAGACTTCTGCTGGTCTCGGTAACACAGCTACAAAAGCACTGTACAGGATATTCGC
>NW_011112696.1:0-405 GCF_000146605.3 Meleagris gallopavo
CCGCGTATGAAAAGAACAAGGAGCCAGCGGCTGACAGGAGGGACAGCAAGGCAGGACACAGTGGCGGGGCATGGAAAAGCGTCCCCGCGTGCTGCCTGGGTTCCCCAGCAATCCTGCAGCTCTTCAGAAGACCCTTTCCTCGGGACATTGTCTCTGCGGCTGCAGAGGGAGACCAGCACTTCACAGCTTTCTTCCTCTTCTCCTCCGCCCCCAGGCGACTACCGCACCGAGGCAGCCAACAGGCACGTCTTCAAGTGCCCACCGGTGCAGTCCATGGCTTTCCGGGCGGGACGCCCCGTGCGGACAGACCGCCCTCCAGGTACGCTGACCCTGGCAAAGGCAGGCCCTTCAGCCTGAGCATCCTGCAGGGACGGGCTGCTGCTCAGCACCAGCAGCGGGCCGACT
>NW_011112697.1:0-423 GCF_000146605.3 Meleagris gallopavo
CATCCTCAGAGGCTGCCAAAAGCAGGATCAACAGTAAAAACATCTTGGCTATTCATTGCATTTGTGGCTTCATATGCACACAAAGACCATTTTGCACGCTTTCTGTGCAACTCTGACCAAAGCTCTTCAAGATGTAAGCGATTTTTCCTATAGGCTCTCAGAAACTCAGAGGTCTTGTTCCTCCTATTTTATAAGAAGAAGGTCATACACTGTTAAGACAGATCCACGTTGTTCTTCTTTGCTTGTAGCATCCTGTGAGAAGATTAAGAAGCAATCAAAACACAACTATGGAATTCATCCTTTTCTTATTAGAAGAAAACAGGAAAAAAAGGACAAAACAAAAATCTCAAAACCAAAATGCAAGAAAATTCCCTTCTTTGGAGACAAGTCTTCACGAAGAGACTTTTCCACACAAAGAGAAGA
>NW_011112698.1:0-477 GCF_000146605.3 Meleagris gallopavo
AAAATAAGAATAATGATTTGAATTACTTATACTGCTACATACACTGCTTTTGCTCTTATCAACTGCATTTTTATCTATGCAATATGATGCATGATATAGACAGGCACAGGCTGTGTGTTATCTAATGGATTTTGACTGAGACAATTTCAAAGCATTAGCTGTAGCTCATAGTTTACTGGATGCAGTACATTTTGATGTTTTGAAATTCACTTTCTATGAATGTCCAGGTGAAAGCTAATGCTTTGGAAAAGTCTGGAGGAATGAGTGATGTAAGTTCCGTCCTGAAATTTTCTAGGTTTTTTTTTCCCCAAAGTAAAATTCTTATTTGTTTTATATGTTTTATATTTTTGATGCTATTTTCTGCTTATATTATTGCATGATGTCAGCCTTTGAAGCACAGAATATAACATTGTGAAGTATATAATAAAAAGAACATGAAATAAAATACACTTAAAGTGCATATTAAATAATATGTTA
>NW_011112699.1:0-565 GCF_000146605.3 Meleagris gallopavo
ATACCTCTCCAGTTTGCTGTACAAGTTCTGAACACCTGGAGAAGATGACAGGAAGGCACAAGGCACGGAGGCGTCTTCGAGGTTGTAATGGGCCCCAGGGGACATTTGCTGCTGAGTCCATCAACCTCCAGTGCTGACAGAAGATTGCATGAAGTGCTCCAGAAGACCAAGTCAGAAGGAACAGGGAAGTTTCTTGGAGTATTAATGGGCCCCACTGAGGGCCGTTCACAAGCAAGCTTCCCCAGGGACTTGTTAGAGCAGATAATTGGAAGCCATGATTACAGGCAGACCAAGGCCCTGGGATGGTGGCTGTGGTGCTGAGAAAGCCTCCTTTGTCTTGTGAAGCAGGAAGGCCAAGGCCTGATGCCCAGAGCCTTGGCAGGGAGATCGTGTCCCTCCTGCTGGCTCAGGGCCCTTCCTGGGGCAGGTGGGATGGGAGGTTTGTGTGATGTCAAATGAAAGAGCAGGGGACAGCAGCTGGCCAGACTCTGCAGTGGGGTGCAAGGATGCCGTGAGGCCCAGTCCCATGGTGGGCAGTGTGTCTCATCACAGCATGTGAGGTGTG
>NW_011112700.1:0-342 GCF_000146605.3 Meleagris gallopavo
CCTGATGGGGACAGGACAAGGGAATGGCTTTAAACGACAAGAGGAGATGTGGGTTAGCTGTGAGGAAGCAATCCTTTTGTCAGAGGGCGGTGAGGCGCTGGCACTGCTGCCCAGAGAGCTGTGGTGCCCCATCCCTGCAGGCACTCGAGGCCAGGTGGGATGGGGCCCTGGGGCAGCCTGAGCTGGTGGGGGCAGCCCTGCCCATGGCCGGGGTGGCACTGGCTGGGCTTTGAGATCCTCTCCAACCTGAGCCGTTCTGAGATGACTCTGCGATACAACAGCGCTGTGCTACAGACAGTTACGGTGGAAGCTCCCGCTGCAGAGCTGCAGCACCGGGCTGCA
>NW_011112701.1:0-326 GCF_000146605.3 Meleagris gallopavo
GCCCACATTCGCCCCATGTGTGCTCCATGTGTCCCCTTTTGTGTCCCATGTGTCTCCATGTTCCCCACACGTGCTCCCCTGTGCGCCCCATATCTGTCCTACAAATGCCCCACTGTGTACCCCTGTATGTGCCCACATGTGCCCCTGTGTGCACGTGTGTCCCTAGGTGTGCCTCATGTATGCCCCACGTGCCCCATGCATGCCCCACATGCCCCTATGTGTGCCCCACACGTCCCTATATGTGCTCCATACATTCCCCCTCTATCTGTGCCCCTGAGTGCTTTTCTGTGTGTGCGCCATAGGTGCCCATGTGTGTGTTTCACATG
>NW_011112702.1:0-326 GCF_000146605.3 Meleagris gallopavo
ATCACGTATGTAGAAGAGGAATTCTCCCTTTAGGATTACAAGCTTCTTGCCCATCATATTCAAGTCATCATTCAAAGCCATGCCTACGAATGTTAAAAATTATACACAATTCAGACAATAATATTTTTCTATAAGTACGGGATATGCCTCCAGTAATGGGCCATCATTTCAGATTCTATTTGCTAGTTTCTAGAAGACATAATCAGTATTTCACTACAACAGAAGCCATAAGATAGCCCCTCCAAAAAAAAAAAAAAAAACCGAATACACTCTTATAAGAGCCTAGAATCAAATGAACATCATACATATTCATGGATCAAATGCTT
>NW_011112703.1:0-582 GCF_000146605.3 Meleagris gallopavo
CATCTAGTCCACTCCCCCTGCCGGAGAAGGAACGCCTAGATCAGGTCACACAGGAACGTGTCCAGGCAGGTTTTGAATATCTCCAGAGAAGTAGACCCTGTTTTGAATAATTGTGTCTCTTCAGTAAGCATGAGGATGTTAAAAACAACATTAAAAACAAAAACAAAAACAAAAACTTTTAATGTGTTGTGTTCAAGAAACATTTAGATATTGTACTGAGGGACATGGTTTGGTGGGAAATACTGGTGACAGGTGAACTGCTGGACTGGATCATCTTGGAGGTCTTTTCCAACCTTGGTGATTCTATGATTCTGTTTTTGAAGAGGAATTTAACAAATTCATTCTGGTAAGACATGCTAAGGTCAGGATGAAAATTATGTTCATATTAGAGTATTGAAGTTGATTGCATATGAAATTCATTTTGTTTTCTAAGTCGTGCTTTGTGTATTCCACAGGTAACTGTAAGGCAGAGCTTTCTTTCACCCGATTTCAGCTGGCTCAAGATAGATTCCTAAAGTTAGCTGTGTGTTCTGGAGGATGATTCATGTCAGCTATCACCAAGCGTTGTCACATCTGAAGCAT
>NW_011112704.1:0-561 GCF_000146605.3 Meleagris gallopavo
GTCATTGAGTCCAGCTCCCCTCTGATATACAGAGACATTTTCAGCTTGATAAGGATGCTCAGAGCCTGGTCCAGCCTGACCTTGAGTGTCTCCAAAGCCAAAATTGCATTGTTTTCTTTATTGTTTATGTTTAATAATACAATAATAATAAAATAATACAAGCAAACTCCTTGCTGTAGTGAATTTCCCATTCATCTTTTGTCTTCATAGACAGGCTAGTGACTTTCCAGTGTCTTCTGCTTTGCTTTGGTCGCTCTTTGTCCACACTTGGTGGCACAGGGTATGTGGGGTAAGATGCCTTCAGCCATCAGATCCTTCAGTACTTACTGAACAAAGCAGGCCCCACTGCAATATTTCACTTCTGCATAATGGCATCATCACAAAGGACATGGATAGAAATAGGAGATTCATTTGTACTGCATCTGAAGTGATAATGAGGTAATGCCTCATGTGGGCGGATATTGCAGGATGAGGTATGTGCAGGGCTTCCTACCTTGGGAGGAGAGCTGTGGAGAAGCCCTTCTGCTAGGAGCACGGCTAAATCCAGTGCACGAATCAGAA
>NW_011112705.1:0-365 GCF_000146605.3 Meleagris gallopavo
AGAAACAGTCAAATGGCCGCTAAGTTCTGCAGTTCACTGGCATTCTGATGCTTAGCTATGTTCTAATGTTCCACCCTCAAGCTTAGCTTATGAAGAGGCTACACCTGTAAATTATCCAAAGAGGGTGAGAGAAGCACAGACAGGCAAGACGAGGAGGAAAGAGGAGGTTCAGAGATTTTAAGACCAGGACAGATTCTCTGTCTCATTTTGTAGCCAGTGTGCATATTTTTGATGCATAGATAGGAAAGGCCCACAGAGAAAATACAGCTCACAAATCATATCTTTCAGCATGCTACAGAGTTTGTTAAAGTTCACTCATGTCTCTTATGCTTGTACTCCATTAATCATTTTTGCTTCTGAAAACA
>NW_011112706.1:0-510 GCF_000146605.3 Meleagris gallopavo
CAAGTCATGCCCCCAAAAAGGGCTCCTTATCCCCCTTCTGCTTATCTCTACAATCACAAGTACTGTGGCACAGTGACACCCACCACTCGCCCCCCTAGATAATTCCCAGTACTCAGAGTCTTATCACCAAAAAAGGTCTCACAAAGGGAGCGTTGAGCCAGGGAGAATAAACAGAGGGATTCAGAAAATCGTCTTTCACAGACTGCAAACCACATGGTTTTTTCTTACCTTGCCATTCCAATTCCCTGCCCATCCTGCTGTATAGGCAGTGAGCAACCAGCTGGCTGGGGGCTTACCTTCCCAGCTGGGTCAGCAGACTGCACCTCGGCAACATGTACCGCTGAAATGGGTGCAAAATATGCTCAGCACAATTTGTGTCAGCTGAGAAAATCTCAGTACAATCAGTAACAAAAGTTAAAATCTTACCAAATCCATAGAAAAAAAAAAAACAAATAAAAAATAATTTACAAACATTTATTTGAAACATAAGTGTTACAGAGTAGAGGTGGT
>NW_011112707.1:0-441 GCF_000146605.3 Meleagris gallopavo
GACTGTGAAGCCGCCGCACACCGCCTCCATCCCCTCCGTCCCTCCATCCATCTGTCCGTGCTGAGCTTTACCATCCGGCTGCGCCGACACCCGGCGAGGGCTCGGTCCTGAGCTCGGCTGAAGGAAACGAAAGGCAAATCGGGTTTTGCATGTTTTCTGGCATGAATTAAAACACTTAACTTGTGTATGTGTGAGTGTAAGTTTGTTTGTTCTAGCGTTTGTGTAACCGTTAGCAACAGGTCCTACAGACTGATCCATCGAGGTTTTCATCTTGCGTCGGTGAAGACTTGGCTCTGAGAAATACGAACTGTCCTTGCCTCACCCCTTCCCCACCTCTGCCCTCCCCCTTCCCAGTACAACCAGAAGAATTTGAAAAATGTTTTTTTCTTTTTCCTTTTTTTTTTTTCTTTTTTTTTCCCCCTTTTCCCCTTCCAACGTAAC
>NW_011112708.1:0-980 GCF_000146605.3 Meleagris gallopavo
ACGCCCCGGTGGAGGCCGGACACAACCGGTGTCCCCCAGGGTGCGTCCCGGGGCCACTGCTCTTCAACATCTCTAACAGCAACACAGGTGATGGGATCGACTGTACCCTCAGCAAGCTTGCAGGCTTCACGCATCAAGCTGAGCGGTGCAGCTCATATGGCAGAACAAAGGGATGCCATCCAAAGGGACTTTGACAAATTCCAACCCACCTGGCCCCAAGGATGTTCAACCAAGTCAAGCAAACCCGTGGACCTTCAACAAAGTCAAGTGCAAGCTGCTGTAACTTGGGCGGGGACAGCACCAGATACGCACACACCATGGGAGAACAACTCCTTGAGGGCAGCCCTGCCAAGAAGGATTTAGGGGTCCTGCTAGACAAAAAACTTAACATGAGCTAGCAGTTTGCACCCGCAACCCCCAAGGCCGACCGCACACTGGTCTGCATCGAGAGGAGTGGCCAGCACGGAGAGGGAGGTGACTGTCCCCCAGCCCCGCTCTGCTCTGCCCGCGTGACACCCCGTCTGGGGTAATGCGTCCAGGTTTGGGGCCCCCGGCTCAGGAAAAATGGCGAGATTTTGGTGAGAGGCCAGAGCACGGCCACAGGGATGATCAGAGGGCTGGAGCGCTTCTCCTACAAAGACAAGCTGACGGAGCTGTGCCTCTGCGGTCTGGAGAAGACAAAGCACCAGGGAGACCACGTTACAGCCTGCCAGTGCTTACAGGGACGTTATAACCAGGAGGGAAATCAACTTCTCACACGGGTAGATAGCAATAGAACACGGCTTTAAAATAAAAGAGTTTAAGATCAGATGCCAAGGGGAGACGGAGGTGAGGCACTGGCACACGATGCCCAGAGAGATTCTGGATCCCCCATACCGGAGGTGTTCAAGGCCAGCCTGGATGCAGCATGGGAAGCTTGCTCTACAGCTTGACTTTGGCGGTTGGCAACCGTGCCCTCGGCAGCGAGTGGGAACGACATG
>NW_011112709.1:0-421 GCF_000146605.3 Meleagris gallopavo
CAGAAATCAATTGCTTTTAGGTACTTCCAAAGGTGACGAAATGTCTGAGAATATCTATTCAGAGTGCCTCTCCAAGGCTAAGGTTTAGTACTTTTCTTCAAGTCAAATTCAGGAGAAAAATCCATCTCCAAATTTTTCTTTTTCTTCTCATTGTTCTTATATTCTTCCCTCCAAGAAGAAGTGTTCCTAACAATGAAAAACTGTGCACGTATTTCCAGAAACATGAGAAAAAACGAATAGATGCAAATGTGGCCAGCAAGTACACTGGAGATGTTAACAAGGTGGGTACTCAGGTTAAATGCCATGCAGGTGCACACCTGCTGTGACTGTACAAGTGCTGAGCACCATCCAAGCCTTCTCTTAGCCCTGGCTGGGTCTAGCAAGCAAATTGCTGGGACCCCGGAGTTGTGAGCAATTCTTG
>NW_011112710.1:0-409 GCF_000146605.3 Meleagris gallopavo
AGCTGAAAGATCCGGTGAGCTTCTGTTGTCTCCCTGTGCTCAGGAAATACTGGCTATTGCAGGAAAAGTGTCTCCACACGTTTACAGTGATCTGAAATCCTTTCTGCTGTTCCCTCATTTTCATCATCATGTGTAGGCTCAGGAATGGGGCTCCACGTGAATTTAAGGACCATTGATTTCAATACATGTAGAAATCAACACGTCCTCAGACACTGAGTGATTTCTTTGCATTTTTTCAGGAACAAATTTTAGTGCCCGTTATTGTAGCTATCAGAGAGGAGATAAGAAGGAAACATAAATCTTCCAAATGGCAAATCAACATGCTCACGTTTCAGCCTTAAGTATTCATGAATATTATCCCCCTTGCTTCTCTGAAGAGTTTTGACATTTACTTAAGTAATTACTGTCA
>NW_011112711.1:0-388 GCF_000146605.3 Meleagris gallopavo
ATGCAAGCTGTCCCACCACGTCTCCGTGATCGCAATGAGATCATGACCTCACGACCGCATGCAGCACTCCAGCTCTTCCTGTTTATTTCCCATGCTACGTGCATTAGTATACAGGCACTTAAGAGAAGCAGCATCCCCCACCCTCTCAAAGCCTCTGAACTCTACTGTCTCCACCCATCAAGTTCTGTTTGGAGCCTCAAACTGCCCCCTCAGTCCCAGCGGTCGTCATTTTGTCCCCTTCCCCTTCATACCTAGTTTAAACACCTGTCAATAAGTCCCGCCAGTTCCTCGGCTAGAACCCTCTTTCCCCATGGAGACAGGCTGCTTCCATTTGCAGCCATCATGCCAGGTGCCGAGTAAATTGCCCCATGATCAAAAAACCCCAACT
>NW_011112712.1:0-308 GCF_000146605.3 Meleagris gallopavo
CCCCCTTTCTAATACCTAATGCAGAAAACAACAAACGACAAGGAAGGAGGGAAGGAAGGGGGAAGAAAAGAAGAAAGGGGAGAAGAGGAAGGAAGGAGGGAAGGGGGAAGACAGAAAAGAATAAAGCGAAGCACTGAACACCGCGCGCTTGATGACGTCACAGCGCTCCCGCTGATCCCGGCGCAAAGCGCACCGCCCTCAGCACGGCCGTGTCGCCCTGTGCGCATGCGCGGCGCGTCCGTTTCCACGGCGACGGAGAGGCGCCGCAATGAGCGAAGCGGAGCTGGACGCGGCCGTGGCGGGGAAGT
>NW_011112713.1:0-644 GCF_000146605.3 Meleagris gallopavo
TTTGTACAAATAGTAGTCTTACGTCTTCCAGAATCTAAATTCAAATCTATGTTTGATAAAAGTCTTTTTAAATTTTTGTTTAAAAAGTAGTTTTTATACTAACCTATGTATCCATGCTGCTGCACTTTTTCATTTCTGTTCCTATGTGCAAAATATTTATAGTTGCAACAAATGTGTTAATGAAGGAGTAGTGTGCTTTCTAATGTAGGAACATGAAAGATTTTGGAAGAGGCCAGCTACTTTGATTTGTCTTTAGTTCCAGTCCCTGGAGTCATCTTTCAAGCCAGCAAAGGTAAACTATAACCCTATTTAAAACATCAGCATATTTTAATATGGTTGTTTCATTTTCCTTACAAGTCCCAAAGGTTTCTTTCCTAAACTTTTTTTTTTCCTCCTGGTCTCTACAGATTTCAGTATTATGCTTTAGGAACTATATTATAGCAAGAATATTTGCATGTTTTACCTTCTACAGGTAATTTCCTTTAAATTATCCAGTTTCTGAGGCATTTATAATTTGCTACAGTCTGGTATATGTGTTTGTTCCAAAATGGACTCATCTGTTTCATTAACTACGTTTCATTCCACTACATTTAAAAAAATATGACCATGCATAGATATGGAGGTTGGCAGCCCTGTCTGCTACT
>NW_011112714.1:0-524 GCF_000146605.3 Meleagris gallopavo
TCCTCTCCGTCTCTGATGGGCGGCGATGCATCGTTGCTTTTCCTAGGCAGGGGCTGTGTGGATGCAGAGCCGTTGCCCAGGCAACGCCCACGCCGCGTCAACCGCCCTTCATGAGACCTGCCGGGCTGCTTCTGGTTAATCTCAGGGTTCCCTTGGACTAGAAGGAGGAAACCGACCGAAACAACACCTGTACCTCGCTATCAGTCGCTGCGGTTCTGGCCGGGACAGCTCCGAAGCTGCTAACATCGGCGATCAAGGGCTAACCATGGCGATCAAGGGTTTCTTCAG
Source organism: Meleagris gallopavo (assembly GCF_000146605.3). NCBI lineage: Eukaryota > Metazoa > Chordata > Aves > Galliformes > Phasianidae > Meleagris > Meleagris gallopavo. The sequence continues at coordinate 289 of NW_011112714.1, forward strand.
CGCTTGCGCCCGTTTAAATCTCCCGCCATTGCCCAGGCGACGCCAACGCCGCTGCTGTTTCCTCGGCGATCACTGGTGTCCTTCTTTGGAAGGACAGTTCACAGTTTCCTCCAAAATGAAGGGGAAAAAAAATCACTAAAAATTACTGTGCTCTCAGAAAGATAAAAAGAAATTGAATGGGCATCAGCAGCCAGTCTTGAAAGCATCAGTAATTTAAAAATCCACCAACATCAGTG
>NW_011112715.1:0-631 GCF_000146605.3 Meleagris gallopavo
GCACGGAGACGGCACTTTCCATCTGCCGCCTGGCTCCCGCCTGGCAGCGGTAGCGGTGCCGGGAAGCGGCAGGTGCAGAGTGTGACCCGCTTTTCCTTTGCCTTCCAGAGCGAGTCGCCGTCTGGGATGCGGTGGCCGCCTACGTACGGGAGCAGCTCCTGGGGCAGAAGGTGTGTTGGCTGTCGGGTTCCTCCTCTCCCTGTCCAGCTCAGCCTGGACTTCCTCCCAGTCTTCCCCTCCACACAAAGCAGGAAACTCCCCCCGCGTTTCCCTGCTGGGCATCCCACGGCCTTCCTGCAAACGCACGATCACTTGTGCTGGGCGCTGCCATGTCTCAGGGGTGATCCCGGTCTCTGGAAGCCTCTGGATCCCATAGGCTGCTTCTGCCCCGCCTGCAGTGCTGCATCTGGGAGGGCGAGGGGGAAGGAGAGGACCATGCAGCCCCTTCCCAAAGCCATTCCCAATGCCCTGGCTCATGCCTCTGAACGGCGGGAAAGGGCTCCTGAGCTCAGTCCCTACCTTGGACCCCCCTGCGGCTCTTCCTCCAGCCGCCCCCATAAACCCCTTCCGCCCCTTCCTTTCTCTTCCACTTGCAGGGGGGTCCTGGATTCCCACCTTCGGCTCCTTTGAC
>NW_011112716.1:0-594 GCF_000146605.3 Meleagris gallopavo
GCAAACTTGCTGAGGTGGCCACTATCCCTCATCAAGGTCACTGATGAAGATGTTGAACAAGACCGGACCCAGCACAGACCCCTGGGGACACCACTGGTTACAGGTCTCCAGCCAGACTCTGCACCACCAATGACAACCCTCTGCGCTCTGCCAGTCAGCCTGTTCTCAACCCACCTCACTGTCCACTCGTCTATCCCACACTTCCTCAGCTTTGTTATAAGGATGTTGAGGGAGACAGTATCAAATGCCTTTCTAAAATCAAGGTAGACTACATCTACCACTCTTCCCCATCCACCCAGCATGTGACAGCATCATAGAAGGCCACCAGGTTGGTCGAGCACGACCTCCCCTTGGTCAACCCATGCTGACTACTCCTGATAACCTCCTTTTCTCCCAGTTGTCTGGAGATGGTATCCAGCACAAGCTGTTCCATCACCCTTCCAGGGACAGAGGTGAGGCTGACAGTCCTATAATTACCCGGATCTTCCTTCTTGCCCTTTTTGAAGATCGGAGTGACATTGGCTATCCTCCAGTCTTCAGGGACCTCCCCTGTTATCCAAGACCTCTCAAAAATGATGGAGAGTGGTTCGGCAA
>NW_011112717.1:0-397 GCF_000146605.3 Meleagris gallopavo
AAGGCAGCAAGCACTGCCAGCCTGCTGCCCGCAGGTGTACGCAGGACAGCCTCCTGCTGCTGCTGCAGGTGGAGCCTCCGCGGGGAGGGGAATGGATGCAACCCGGCTTCAGCCGGGGCCAGAAGCGGCAGCAGCAGCAGCATTCTTCTCGTGGTGCCTGCTTGCCTGTGCCCCAGAGAAAGCCCCCAGCTCTGTGGCAGGACAGGGCTGTGCTGAGGGCAGGATGCGACTCACCGGCGGCCGCCCAGAGAGGAGCTCTGCGCAGCCAGCAGGCGATGCTGTGAGAAAGCAGCACGACAGAGGGACCTCATAGTCTGGGCCAACGCTACAGGAAACGCAAACGTTTTGGAGCCCACGTAGGACTTGCCTAGAATAAGGATGCAGAGGGAAGGTGAGG
>NW_011112718.1:0-607 GCF_000146605.3 Meleagris gallopavo
TGGCCTCGCTCTGCTCCCACCTGAGCACGCAGAGCCTTACAATTCCTTTTCATGGTCAATGATTAGAGGCCACTCTCAAAAGCTTCTAACAACCCCTGCCCCAAGACCAACATCTCCACAGCCATCCTTCTCATGTGAGTCCAGGAAACAAATCCACAGCACAGTCTTTCTGAACTACCATCATATCAGTAACATTTCGGGTGGTAGAAAGGCCCAGCAAATAGTCCATCAGGTACATTCTGGCACATCTCCCATGAAAAACAGCACTATTCAAACACCTGTGTTTCTAGAGATGAAAAACCTACGGTAAGCAGCAACGAGAGGCTCTACTTTTAAATCTTCCAGTAGGGGAAGTGTTGATACCCACTTTTTCCTGACAACACAAACACGGTCCCAGCTGTCAAAGCCCTTCTGCCATAGCACAAGCAGACTGCACGCACATTAAAGAGCACGCACATCCCCTCCTGAGGTACCGGAGCCCACAGCTCCCCTTCAGAGCTCCATAGCTTACCGCTGTTTCACACTGATGCGGCCTCACTCAAGCTTCGTAGGTGTCAAAGAAGGCCTGCAGAAGGCAAGCGGCGGCAGCCAGAGGACAGTACAGAAG
>NW_011112719.1:0-715 GCF_000146605.3 Meleagris gallopavo
TATTTGCAAATCAACAATGAATGTTAGGAGCTGCTGCTTCAGTTTCCAGTCTCTAATTTTAGTTCAGACTCTTGGTTTGTGAATGCGTTGGTTACTTCGCCTGCAAGATGAAAAGAACAACTTCACACTTCGAGGAAGTGTTTGATTTAGTTCATTTTGAATCATTTTGAGAGTAGTCAGTTAGATGCTATTATTTGTATTACAAAAGACCATTAAAATCATCCAGATAATGGTACTGAATGAAGGCCTGAATTTAAACTGTCATAAACTTGAAAAATCAGTGTGAAGTGGAAGAGACATAGAATTCTTAGAGAGATATTTGGGGTAATTCCCTATATATTACCTTGACATAAATTGAATTATACTATGAATGATGTTTGTGTATGTACATATTTACTGAAAAAAGCACATAGAAATCCATGTATTTGTATTAAGCCTTTGTCTTTAATTTTGGCTCACATCATGGTTTGTATTGGCATTTCAGCAAGTTAAATTGAAGATTATTTGTTTTAAAAGCTCATTATTATTTTATTATCATCAAAGTTCTTTAATATATATACATATACATAAGCAATATGTAGAAAATTACTGTACTGATGCTGCTGTCTTGATTTTAACTTGAGAAAAGTGAATACTGAGAATTATATCTGAGTACATGGGGAAAACTTTGATTTGCTATTTGTGTACAGATTTCATTTTTGCTTTTGTATGTTTC
>NW_011112720.1:0-484 GCF_000146605.3 Meleagris gallopavo
AAAGCTACCAGGGCAACAACAGAGTATGGTGACCAGGAAATGACATAAAGCAAGATGACGATCAGTGCAATCTTGGCCAACTTCCACTCATTCTTCATCCTGTGATACTGTTTCTGGAGCTCTTTGTTTCCATGTTTGCATCCAAATGTCTGTATAGACCTGGGGGAAGTAAATGTGTAACAGCAAAATTGAGATAGGGAATTGCAACAATTACTCTTATGTTAGTTTATGTGGTAAGTGATATACTTTTAATGTGTGTTAATATGTGACCCGTCTCTTGCAATTTGGTGTATTTTAGCTGCACTAATCAAGGACAATATGTAGGGGAAAAAATAGTCCTATGCTAGAAGAGTTTCCACATAAATCAGTTATTCCATTTAACTGGACAAATACAAAATATAAATAGAGAAGTATTTGCTTCCCTATATCTGATTGGTGTACTTTACTGTCAGTCTGCGTTTTCCACAGTGCTGATATTTATAAG
>NW_011112721.1:0-803 GCF_000146605.3 Meleagris gallopavo
AAATATAGAAAAGATAGAAAGCACATCTCCTGTGTTACAATCAAGATCCAACAGAATAGAACCTCTTGAAAAAAGAATCAGAGTTCCTAAGACTTGTGGATCTGTCATAAAACAGCACTAACTTAAAGGCAGTTCTCTCTAGTAAACAAAACAGTAAAATTTCATAATATCACCTACTAAGGAAACACTAATTCACCTGAAAATAAACAACCTAAAAAATTTTTTTTTAAGCAAGAAAAGGTAGTAGGTCAAGGGATTTCAGAAATAATCAAGTCTGATAGAAAGAAAGACTACGTATCTAGGAACTTTAAGGAGATAGTTTTTACCTAGATTGCAAATTACCTAGATTTAATGAATTATCCAGATTGAAAATGAGCTATACATCTTACTAACACATTTAAAATCAAGGACAAAATACGAAGGAAAAAAGAAATTTTAAGCATAAGGTTGAGAGTCTGTTTAGCTATATTTGCTGTGGGCACAAGACCTTTTTCAGAGACATCATGTGAAAGAGCCCATTTCACACAATGTAGCTGCTGCATTGCTTTCACATGCACAGCCTTGCACGACAGTTATTTTGATCCATCTGCCTCAAACACCACCATACTTCATCTGCAGCCCTCTCTTCTCCTCTCTTCCTATGCGATATTTGATTAGCAAACACCTACACTTGGAATCCTTTCTAAAGTACTGCCCTTTATCTGTGTTCTTTACACAACAAATTCTTAAGGAAAAAAAACAAGCATAACACAAATATATACTTTTAAGCTGCTTACTACAAAATAATGCAAGGCCTGAACAGC
>NW_011112722.1:0-445 GCF_000146605.3 Meleagris gallopavo
CCCCAGGGACACCCCTGGCTGGGGTGCAGCGACAGGGAGGGTGGGGGCACTGGGACAGGGCACAGCAGTCAGCCTTGTCCCTGCACACCCTCCTGTGCCCCTCTGATGATCCCTCACCACACTCCCCTCCCTCTCTCCCCATTCTCCCCCTGTCCCCGTACTCACGTTGCTGTGCCCTGCTCGCTGCCACCAGCCACCAACCTGCAAGGGCACGTCCTGGGGTCCCACGACAGGGCCACCAACCCCCGTGGCACCACGTCCCCATTGTCCCTCACCCCAGGATGAGGGCCAGCGCCATTGGTGCTATGAGGCTGCAGCAGCTTGGGGACAACGAGACTGCAGCTGGGACAGGGGAGTGGCCGGGAGAGGCAATCTCATTTCCCCTTGGGGACAGGATGACGTGCTATCTCCACCTCGTGACGCATTTCCCCCATTTGTGGTGACA
>NW_011112723.1:0-719 GCF_000146605.3 Meleagris gallopavo
AGCAACCTGGTCTAGAAGGAAGGTGTCTCTGCCTATAGCAGGGGGTTGGAATTAGATGTTGGTAAAGGTCCCTTACAACTCAAACCATTCTATGGTCTTGACTAGAAGTATAATTTCACAATTTTTAAAACTTTCAGATAACCAAAGAGAATGATTTAGTTAAATAGGTTCAACTATTTGCAATACTACTTATATTCCAGTATATATGGAAATCTGGTTAACTTTGCAGAATTTGTCCAAAAGCTGCCTGCAACTCTAGGCAATCAATTATCATTAGGTGTGGTAAGCTCTGAAATTAATGTGGGTTCTTTTCCCGCAGTGTTACAATGCTACAGGTTTCTCAAGGAAGAAAACTTCACAGCACAGATGACAATAGCATTCTTTGGCTCCAAAGTTTTTGCTGGGCTCTAGGAAGGATGTGAGAAGTTTTTTATATACAAATATGCAAAAAGTTCTGTCAAAGTCCAAAGCAAGGCTTTTAAAGGTTTGCAGGCCTACTCTATACCTTAAGCATGCCTGTCAGTCTGTAAACAAAATACTATGTGAAAAAGAGCACTGAAGTGGTTAGGCATGAATCAACGTGTTGAAGTTTAGGACAGCTTCTCTCTCATGAGAAAAATATCACATGGAGCATACATTCATAGCCTCTCCTCCTAATACCTCTCTTGCATTTCTGGCAGCTGGTCACGAAGCATTCATCTCTTTCAAGTCAGCTCCAT
>NW_011112724.1:0-542 GCF_000146605.3 Meleagris gallopavo
AAAGGGTTTGAAATGGAGGGAGGCACACACCAGAGCGGCCCCAGAAAGCCTCCGTCTGTCTGCAAAACACAACGAGAGCCAAAGAGACGCGGAACGGCATGGAAACACGTGCCCTTAAACAACCAAACTCAGCAGGGGGGGAATGAATGCGTGGCACAGGGGACACAGAGGGGACGTGGGCAGAGGACGCAGGGAGGACACAAAGGGGACTTGGAGCGGCCCATAGAAGCGCAGAACGTCCCAAGGGAGCCGGAAGGGTGGGCGAGTCCAAGGCCTGACTCCATCCAGGACCTCTGAAACATCAAAATGGCCGACCGCAAGCGGCGTCCCGCTGCTCGACGAGCTCTGTAAAGCAGCTTAGGAGCCCCACAGAAAGGCGCAGATCAGAACCGTGCCAGAAAGAAAGCAAGAATCACTCACCTCTTTCCAAGAGCCAGAGCTCAGCCAGCAATCCACAGGAGGCATCTCCAGGAGGAAACCTGGCCTCTGGGGGCTGCCAGCCCTTCAATCGAGGGGAGGAGGGCGCAGCCAGGCTCAGCCCC
>NW_011112725.1:0-470 GCF_000146605.3 Meleagris gallopavo
ATGACTGGTGTTCTCATTATATTCTTTCATATTTTGGAAAACCTAGGTTTTTCTTTTCTCCAATTGGACTTGAGTTATCAAAGGGAATTTTGCCATCCATACTGCATGGAGAGAATCTCTTTATCATTTTTTTTATAAATAAAAGTGAACTTAATGAGCTACCAATGAAATTATATATTATTAAAGCTTTATAAATTTCCAATTTGTGTGAATTTTCCTCATGATTTACAAAAATCCAGACCTATTAAGTTTGCATTCTAAACAGGACAAAAATAGCATGCAATGAAGAGAGGCCGTTGGTTAGAGTTGTAAGAAGATTAAAACCACAAGATTTTTGGGAAATTTACATGTTAGTTTGCTTCAATATGTTTCTCTCTTCTTGTTCTCACATTTTAAAATGGCAGTAAAGCAAATACATATGTAAGTATACACACAGGAAGATGGATCAGTTTCTTGTGATAGCGTTCCAC
>NW_011112726.1:0-426 GCF_000146605.3 Meleagris gallopavo
TTTATTACCTAAAAATAAAATAATATAAAAATAATGTAGATTTAGTTGGACTCCATTTTAAATTGTAGATAATATCTAGAATTAGACATTCCCACGTTGAGGAATATTAAATAAAAACAATTCTCCTGTATCTGAGATTTCCATTGTGTTGCAGGAAAGCAGACACCTGGTATTTCCTGGAATCAGTGAAACCTGATTCCACACTTATTTTCTCCTTGTTAAACAAACAAAGATACACATAATAAGTAAAGGATTTTCAAAAAATTGATTTGTTTTTTATATTATCATGAGCACAAATTTCACAAAAGTAGTTTCAGTTATATTGGGAGGATGATTCTTTTTCCAAAAATAAGGAGGATAAGTTAAAAAAAAAAAAATACTTAAAGTTTTGAGTGGCTTTACATATCTACTTTAGTTTTTTTTACA
>NW_011112727.1:0-415 GCF_000146605.3 Meleagris gallopavo
TTCGAAATATTTTGGCATTTGTTCTGATTAACTATGACTGTGGTTGTCCTCTCATGAAAGTGTTCTCTCAGACAGTTTCCAGTGACAGATTTGGATAAATATGCAACAGAATTGCTGAATTTTGTGCATCTTATAATGACTTTCCCCCAAAATAATAGAAATGCTCTTGGTGTTCCAAAAGTTATTAAAAAAAAAACAAACCCACAGCAACACAAAAAAGCAGGAGGCGATTTAGGTATGTTATTAGATAACTCTTGCAGTGTGAGAGTACTTCAGATGTTACTTCCTTTAAGTACTTTACAATGCCTGAACCAATTGCTTTTCAATTGTATATTATTTTGAGGACTTTTTTTTTTGTTGAATTCCTGCTTGAGTGATTTTGTTAAGTCAGTGAGGATTGATGAAACCATGTAGA
>NW_011112728.1:0-427 GCF_000146605.3 Meleagris gallopavo
ATGCTGACTACTCCTGATAACCTCCTTTTCTCCCCGTTATCTGGAGATGGTATCCAGCACAAGCTGTTCCATCACCTTTCCAGGGACAGAGGTGAGGCTGACAGGCCTATAATTACCCGGATCTTCCTTCTTGCCCTTTCTGAAGACTGGAGTGACATTGGCTATCCTCCAGTCTTCAGGGACCTCCCCTGTTATCCAAGACCTCTCAAAAATGATGGAGAGCGGTTCGGCAATGACCTCCGCCAGCTCCCTCAGCACACGTGGATGCACCCCATCAGGTCCCATGGACTTGTGGACCTTAGTACTGCCTAGGCGCTCACGCACGTCCTCTTTCCTGACTAACGGGAAGTCTCCCATTCCCCAGACACTCTCACTAACCTCCAGTGTGTGGAAATCTGAGGGAGAGCCTTTCACTGAAGACGGAAGT
>NW_011112729.1:0-403 GCF_000146605.3 Meleagris gallopavo
AAGAAGAACATCACATTAGCTGAAAAGTGTATGTGGATTTACGTGGTCAGCAGAAGCTGTCACTGAAGGAAAGACATGGTAAGGAAAGGAAATAGCGAGATGTTTAGAACAGTGAATGTCAGTGGGGTCACAGACTCCATTTCACCCTCAGAATATGCATGTCCTCAACAAGCAAAAGAGCAAGTCTTTTCTCATTTCCTTATTTTTTTTCTTTGTGTGTGTGTGTCCATTAAGCAACCTTTGCAACAGGGACTATTTTTAGCATACACAGGCTCCTGTAGTGTGGCCCCCGGTGAATGCTGTCATCTTTTTTTACTGTCTGAGGCACATAATACTGCCCATTTGCTGCCAGTCAGTCACAAGGATAAAACTCTGCAAACACAGCAAACAGTTTCCCTGATTC
>NW_011112730.1:0-892 GCF_000146605.3 Meleagris gallopavo
AGGCAGAACTCCAGTTTGCTTTTTGTTAGCGTATGAAAAGACTCCTACAGTTACTTTGAGTCTAAAAGTAATTGGGTGAATACATCTTTTCCAACGCTGTGAAAACAGGCAGAGTAATTTTTTTTAGCCTGGACTCCTAGATATCTGGACCCAGTCCGCCTCTACTCTGAAAGCAACGTAACAAAATCATAGAATGGCATAGGTTTAAAGGAATCTTAAAGACATAGGCAGGGACACACTTTCCACTAGACCAGGTAGCCTAGGTGCAGCCTGGCTTTGATCATCTCCAGGGATGGAGCACTAACAGCTTCTCTGGGCAGCCTGTTCCTCATCACTCATTGAGTGAAGAATTTCTTCCTAAGATCTAATCTAAATCTTCCCTCCCTTGGTTCCCCTTGTGCCACTGTTCATGTACTGCTGTTTTTGTCAGGGGTTTTTGTCAGGGCTAATTAACACAAAGGCTGGTCACCCAAATGCCCTCTCCCAGCTTTAGTGGTAACCAGATATGCTGGTATATGGCATGTTCATATGTCTTTCCCTGAGCAACCCAGTCACTGCTTTCCCCCACTGCAAAAGTAGCTGTGGTATTAAAACACAAGCAATAGAACGTTTTCACTAAAGAGACAGCACCTTTCTTCCAAGATATGAGAGAGATGAAGCTCTGAGTAATCAACTCTTGATCTTCCCTGTAGAGATAAGTATTCATTAGTGGTTGATTACAAAGAACACAATCTAGATAACCAGTATCTATCTATGCATTGTATTAGTGCAACTTTTATAGGGCTAGTCCAAAAGGGAAGAAATTGGAAGGCAAATGGTTTATCATTGCTCTGCCTTCTGAGATTTGCACATAAGGAAGATGATGAAAAAATATTTGCCGTAAGACAAGAAG
>NW_011112731.1:0-439 GCF_000146605.3 Meleagris gallopavo
TAAATGACCAGGTGACATTTTTATGGAAAGGAATTTATGAGCTCACAGTTGATCAAAATCTTAACACAAGTCAACAATGTCATGATGTTGACAAAAAAAAAAACCAAAACAAAAAAAAACAACAAAAAAACCCCTCCTGATAAACGCTAAGAAAGAGTAGGATAGGATAAGAGAGACAATAAGCAATCACTCTACTCTACTCATCAACCTTTTCAGCTTCAAGGAGAACGAAGATCACATTGCTGATGGTTAAGCATTTTCAGCACTGGAAATCCAAAAGAGCTATTTGAACAAACATATTTCATGAATAACACTGCTATGACTGATCTCATCCTGGGGCTGAAGATAACCAGTTTCGTCCCTCTTGGAATGTCTTCCAGCTCTGTATAAAGTGAGGAACACCAGACAGAAGTAAATTCCCTGCTTGGAGAATACAATG
>NW_011112732.1:0-419 GCF_000146605.3 Meleagris gallopavo
AGGAACTTAAGCAGGGGAGGTGGAGAACAGAAGGTCAAACACCGTAGCAGACATGAAAGGTTTACAGTTAATTAGCTGGAAAGTTTTTTTTTCAAAATACACTTTTTCCAAGTATTGTTTCCCTATTCAGACTGCTGTAGTTTTTCTGTACCAGATTAATTTTGTTTCTGCTGGTTCATTAGGGGGGAAAAACTAAATCTATACTTATTTTAATATGAGAGTGTAAGACAAATGAAAGAAAATGTTTGTTGACTGTAGAGTTACACTTGCGACTTGCAGCAAAAAACTGTGATAGGTATGGGAACAGGCATACAGGTTAACACTGAAAAGCAAATACAGGTTATTCTATTTTTGGTACCTCCTCATTTAAAAATGGGGTTTCTGGTAATTCTCAGCATAGTAATTTTTTGGGATATCAC
>NW_011112733.1:0-402 GCF_000146605.3 Meleagris gallopavo
TAATATTCAAGTCCTGTTGTGTAATTTACAGTTGATACTTTTATATATTCATGCGGTGGGACCCACCTGACCATTGTTGTCATCAGCATTGCCTTTTCAAGAGCAGTATTGTTATTGCCTTTAGTCAGGAGTCCATGCTGCAAGTGGTGGGTGGAATGCATGCAGTTCTGTGGAGATTGATTTGGGTTTAAGGATAGGTAAGGCTTAAATCTGAGCATATATTGCTGGTAGAAATCTTGTAGAAATCTAAGCAATTATTCAAATTTTCTTTTAAAGTCTTTCTTATTCTGAGGAAGTGAATTAGCCAGGAGGGAAAAAAAATACTGTGTGGCTTTTTCCTCAAGTGCATTATAAAATTTGCTGTTCTGTATTTAACACAAGGAAATGTTCCTTGTGTGAAAG
>NW_011112734.1:0-508 GCF_000146605.3 Meleagris gallopavo
TTTACTTTGCAGAGCTACACACCCACATCAAACCCTAGAAATGGGCACAGTACTCCACGTAATAATCCATTAACAATAATATTCAAATAATAATTAGTATTACAGCATCTCTTGGTTGCCAGCACTGATTCTTTGAGTTAACCTCTTTGCATTTTTCCAAGACACAAATCAGCAAATTCATGTTTACTGCAGAAAAAGCCAACTCTTTTCAAATATCCAACAATAACATATCAAATGTCCCATAGGCTCCAGGGTATTCAGTGTTTCAGAAATAACAGTCACTCCTCAGACTACAAAAAAAAAAAAAAAGCCCAACAAAAAAAAAGGAACGGAAAAAATATAATTTAAGAATCACTTAATGTTCCTGAAATGATACTTAAATAAGCCTCTAGCCTCAAAATGGGAACTGGAAATGCTTTGATAAATGAATTGTAAGGCCAGCCAGCTAGTTTCGTTGTGACTCGTGGAAGCACATCTGTATCCGACGCTGACATGCTGTTTTATTTTT
>NW_011112735.1:0-386 GCF_000146605.3 Meleagris gallopavo
CCCCACTGATCTGTGTTTCTTTGCAGGACTCCCTGCTGTATTTGTTACAGCGTGGGCCAGCGTGAGAGCCACTCTAGCTGACACAGAGTAAGTCTGGTTGGATTTTCTTTTCTCCCTTTCCTGTGTGATGCCTTTGTGGGGTTTTTGGCATAGGTGACTTTGAGGGTGAATCAAAAGGAAAAAAAAAAAAAGAACCAGGCAAAGCCAGAATCAATTCCAGCTATGACGTTAGGAAACTGTTAAGGTGAGTTAGCAAACTGATATGGTTAAGATGGGTGCAATTTTCCTGGCTTCTCAGAATTTTACAGAATTGGATGAATGTGAACACCCGCAGCTGTTATCCAGTGGGGCTGAAGGAACTCTTTCATAGCCAGGCAGAGACAGGA
>NW_011112736.1:0-395 GCF_000146605.3 Meleagris gallopavo
AAATAGGTACTTTGACAGAGTTCAAGTAGGGGTATAAGGAGACCATGTACTATTGTGCAGATTTAGATATTACTTGGCATTTTGATTACTTGTTGGAAAAAGATTAAGCCTCTTAGTCTTGAATTCCCTATCTTGCTGAAATACTGATTCAAGAAACTGACTTATTAATACTCAATCAAATCATAATTGTAATGGTAAAGCCAGATTTAGAAGACATTAGTGATAGGAATAAAATACCCTGGAGTGGCCATACTGAGAATTTGAAGGCCTCTTAATGTATTCCAGAGCTCAATGCCTCCTTAATAATATTACAATTGTATTGAATATATGTTGTTTGAATGCTCCAGATCATCACAAAATTCTCATTAACAGCATTGCATCTTAAAATTATGTTT
>NW_011112737.1:0-909 GCF_000146605.3 Meleagris gallopavo
TCAAGTCATTATTGAAGAGCTTCCCCACACTCTGGAAGCAACCGTTGGATAACTGATGCTTCTGCAGCCAGAGCACAGCATCTTGCACATGATTTTTGCTGATGTAAATGTAAGAGCTGGCCTGCCCAAAGGACCTGGCCACAAAAGCTGTCAGCCTGTGGGCAGAGCACATATGTCACATCCAGGAAATAGAATGGATGCTAGGTTTGGGATGACAGCTCCAACTCTGGCCACTCACCATGTGTTGCCCTGGGTGTCAGACTTCCCAAAGGCACTGTAGGAGCCATCATCATGTTTGTAGAGCAGCTGACGCTGATAACCTATGAAGACAGGGGCAAAAGCAACTCTTAGTGTGAAAACATGTACCATCTCAAACTGTGCTTTTAATGTAGGAAGAAGGCTTTTACAGCAAGAGACTTCACCAGCTCCTACAGAGACATTGAGCCAAACTTACTATATCACAATGTCTTGAGCATCCCACAGTATCAGAGTGACAAGAAAAAGTTGCACAGCATCACTGAAGTGTGCCATGCAGCTGCTCTACATTACTAACTGATTTTGCAGAGTAGAGACATACTCAGCCATTTCACCTCCCCACATTCTTCAAGCAACACTAATTGACACCTTCCTGTGAATAGAAAGATCAGTAGGAGTGGCTAAGAAGGCTTTTTTTCAGAAGGGACAAAGAGAAATCCTAATATGGTGTACTTTGCAAAATAAGACACTAGCACTGTATTAAATTTGAATTATATCAGACATAAGCAAAAACTAACTAAATTATTTATCTGCTATGGCCACCCTTTATTTCATTTAGTAGTAACTGTTGCCCTGTTTCCACAAGGAACTGTATCTGCATCAGACTGATAACAGAATGAAATACAGGCATCACAGTATAATGGAAATAATTAC
>NW_011112738.1:0-534 GCF_000146605.3 Meleagris gallopavo
TTAAGCTGTTTCTGATTATAAAAGAGAGCTTTTAATTAAGATTAGTAAAGCCTAATTCAAGCTATAATTTGGTTCCTTTAGTTAGCAAATGTCTATTAAAACTGAGCAATTAAGGTTAAATGGTTTGAAGCATTTAAAGCACTCCCGCCAGCTTGAATTATTATAATAGAAAAGACCATGTTGGTGACTAATTCAGACCAGAAGACATGTATTTCCATTAGGTTTTATACTTCCTTGTTGATTATAAAGTTTGCTAAAGAATCTATTGGTAAACCAGATTTTCAGTGGAACGTAATTTATTTACACGTTTGTGTATTATAAAAAAATATATAAATCACAAATCCAATGGCTTGATACATACTGTATAAAGTTTGCTCCTACTATGGCTTTTCTCCCTTGATTTCATATAGGCCAGTAATAAAAATATGTATTATGCTTCCCAGCATATTTCCCCTTTCAGTAGTTATGTTCATAATCAGCATAAAGGTTTTGAGGATGTATACCGTGTGGACTTCTCTCTAGGTAAAAAAAAAA
>NW_011112739.1:0-450 GCF_000146605.3 Meleagris gallopavo
CGGGGTTGATTGGCTCCCCAGCGCTCACACAGTGCCGCAAGCTGTTGAATGTGCAGCTGGGAAAGAGAAAGCAAATGACTGGCAGTTATGTCTGCTATGTCCCATTTGCTGCAGTATTCCTGCATTGGGGGGAACCTTTCTATATGAACTGCTGTTCATTTGAACTGTGCAGAGCTAAACAACAACAAATCTGAAAATAGCAGAAGCAAGAAAGAAAAAAAAGCTTTCTGTTTTACTTCTGTATTATTTTTGAAAATCTAATAATGCGATGTTTCTAGCCCTAGAGTCTGAGCTGGAGCCTGGACCAAGGAGGAATAATGAAGTTCAACCCTGCCAGTGAGACCCCAATGAGGCCAAGATGTCTTTCATACGTGTCACTGACCACTTCATGGGGAGTATACTACTGGTGGGACTTAGGGAGTGGAACAGACGGAAGGAGAATGTGGCAGT
>NW_011112740.1:0-515 GCF_000146605.3 Meleagris gallopavo
CTTCGTCAGTGCCCTTAGGTGGTTATATATGAACACAATTCCACAACAAGTAATAATGACATTGATAATTCGCCAGTAGGTTGCGAGTAACATGGTGGCTTTTAATCCTTTACACAGTGCCCCCACGATAAAGAGTGGGTTCATTGCTGGTGTCTACTAAAAAGGGGTTAATGAATTGAAACTAACAAGAGGAGAGAGGAAAAAAAAGAAAAAAGGCACTACCCAGACTAAGCAGTGCTCAAAGTTTACAAATATCCAAGAATACGGGCAGCACGCCTAGCTTTCAAGGTCAAGTTTTCCAGCACAGAAACCTAAACAACCGATAATGCTCTCTAACAAAGCTCTCTAAGAGCAGAGAGAGAGATTCGTTCTAAAAGCTAAAAAGCAGCTATGCCCGCATTCTCCACCAAAAAACCTGTCACGGAGTTAACAAGATCAATCTAAGCCTGTGACAGGGGGGCAGTAGGCCACTGCCCTCCCCCCCACCCCACAAAATGAGAAGGAAGGAAGAAAGG
>NW_011112741.1:0-412 GCF_000146605.3 Meleagris gallopavo
ACACTTGCTTTTGTTGAACCTCATCCGGTTTCTTACTGCCCAGCTCTCCAGCCTGTCCAGGTCTCGCTGAATGGCAGCACAGCTTTCAGGCGTGTCAGCCAATCCTCCCAACTTCGTATCATCAGCAAACTTGCTGAGGGTGGCCACTATCCCTTCATCAAGGTCATTAATGAAGATGTTGAAGAAGACTGAACCCAGCACCGACCCCTGAGGAACACTGCTAGTGACAGGTCTCCAACCGGACTCTGCACCACCAATGATGACTCTCTGTACTCTGCCAGCCAGCCAGTTCTCAACCCACCTCACTGTCCACTCATCTATCCCACATTTCCTCAGCTTTGTTATAAGGATGTTGTGGGAGACATTATCAAATGCCTTGCTGAAATCAAGGTAGAGTACATCCACTGCCTCC
>NW_011112742.1:0-623 GCF_000146605.3 Meleagris gallopavo
GCTCTTTCTGTCGCGGAGGAAACGCAGCAGGGTGCTGTACAGCGTCTCCAAGCGGCTGATGGGGGGAGCCGCGAGAATCAAATCCACGTTGGCGTCCCGGGTGCTGAGTTTGCTGAGTGTTTCCAAAACCAGGCTCTGAGGGGAGAGGACGGCATTCGACCCCAGCGCTGGAAAAGGGTCCTGGGCCTCTGCTGATGGACATACTGCCCAGTGGAGGAGTCCATCCAGGATGGGCAAGCAGAGGCTTTCTGGGAGAGGGGACAGGTCCAGCTGGCCAGAAATGTTGGCCAGCGTCACCAGTGTGTTCTCACGCAGCGCCTGCAGGCAGTCCTGCCACCACTCCTCCTGGCTGCAGCTCAGCCCCTGGTCCTGCACCAGCTCCTCTCTCTCAGAGCTCAGGGCTGCCTGCTTGCGCTCTGGGTGCTCGTGGTGTAAGAGCAGCAGTTTCCCCAGGATCAGCAGCAGCCCGGCGTGTTTGCACATCTCAGTGTCATTGCCCGGCACAAACGACAAACTCCTGATGATGTTGGAGATGCAGATGCAGCGCTTCGCCAGAGAGTCCTGCCAGTCGTGGGTGAGGCAGAGGGGTGTCTCGTCCCTGCGGCGAGGTTCATCCTCCAGAA
>NW_011112743.1:0-728 GCF_000146605.3 Meleagris gallopavo
CCATACTCCAACTACAGCACGCACAGCCCAGCACCAAGCAGCAGGTCCCCAACCCTGCAGCCAGGGAGTCCCCATGGGTTGCAGCGCTCATACCACCAAGCCAAGAACTCGGGCAGTGGGGAAGAAAACAACAGCTCAGGAATTTGCAAGCAGCTCTGCACGGTGTTCAAGAAATAAACAATTTTTCCCCGCAGCCGCTCGGCCGGGGACACAAAGGTCCCGGAGAGATCCTCGGCGGGGTCATGAACTCTCACACCCTGCTGAGCAGCCTGCTTCAGAAACAGCGCTGAGGAAATTCCCAAAGAAAAGTACATCAACACAAGAGTGAGCTCAGCCGAGCAGTGCCAGAACTGTGCCAAGCGCCTACGGACGTGCTGAGCCCCGCACGCATGGCCCCGCTCCTCCCCCCCACAGCTGCACCCCATGCGGTCCCCAGCCCACGGAGCCCCTCGCTCAGGTGCTGCTTACAGCCCAGCCGTGCCCCAGGGCTCCTGGCACGGCGGAGGGACGCCGGCCGCCTTCTCACCCCTCCTGCCATGGCTCACAATGCACGGCACAAACTTTAAGAGGCAATGACCTCATTGGAGCTGGGAAGAGGAAGGCGGGGGAGCTGGCGACGTGCCACCTTCTCATTTTTCAAATTAAGAAAATAATAATAATAATTAACCAGAGAAAGCTCATTTTACCAGGATAAAAAAAGACAAAATAAAGAAATCCGTTGGACCAGG
>NW_011112744.1:0-425 GCF_000146605.3 Meleagris gallopavo
TCTAAGGTTTGCCTTACTTACTGATAGGATCTCGCATTTGTATCACATGAGGTCTTATAAAAAACTCTATCTGAATAAGGAAATTGTCCCTTGTTAGATATAAAAGCAAGCAACCGAAGGAAGTTGATGCAGTCTCCTTGAAATCAAACTATGAGAGATTTTAGCTCCTCTTTATTTATAGCTCTTCATTTCTTTTTTTAAAGCCTAATTATTTTACAAGGGATTCAAAAGTCTCTGCAGCCCCAAAACCACCCAGAAGAACATTCCTTTAACAACTGTAAAAATAACCTGCAATGTCCACCCTTCGCTCTTACAGTGCCACACTAGAAAGAATGTTATTAAACTCAATCAACTTCTTCTCTGTCAATGTAAATGGTAAATAACACAAAACCAACAGCCAGTGACAAATAAATGTGGTGCTGGTG
>NW_011112745.1:0-701 GCF_000146605.3 Meleagris gallopavo
TTTTTGTTATGGAACCTGACTCATGATCTTTGAATGCACACAGCTGCCAACACAGCATGTAGGAAGAAAGCATGAGAGACAGCACATATCTGCACAGCGAGGCTTTGGAAAGATGCTCTGGACAAACATTAGGAAAACGGTTTGAGGACACACCAAACTTTTTAAAATAACCCCTAATGTAATTGACATAAAAGATGACTGCTGCTTAAAAGGACATTTTGAGAAGCGATCATAGGAAAAACGTTTTTTTATAGGGAGCACAGTTCCTTATCTAGGCTCATTACCTCACTTCTATTCTGCTTTCCAGAAGATTTCACAACCAATGAAGAAAACAACGTCGGTTCAAGCCATCTTCGTCAAAAGAATTGCAGAAAAAAACTACTCAAACTCTCATTAAGACATAAGAGTAAACTGATCGCTAATATTGTGACGCATAGGAAAAGGCCTGATTGAACAGGGCAGCAGACCACAAATTGCCAGCAACAGCAAACGATCACAGAAGATGCTGGAAGCCAGGAGGCAGCACGCAGCGATCAACTGTCTCCCAGCTCCCCCAGGCCTTGCAGGAAGAAGGGCAGAAGCTGCAGTGCTGCACCCCACCCAACGCAGCAGCCGCCTTACATGTAGGGGAAACATTTTGCTCTGGATTTTGCATTCACTGCTACAATTTTAGCATTCAACAGTACTTGGAAAGTTCAAGC
>NW_011112746.1:0-621 GCF_000146605.3 Meleagris gallopavo
GATTCATGATCCTTGAGGTCCCTTCCAACCCGGGCCATTCTGTGATTCTAACATATCCAGTGAGCAACTGCAGTAGTGCATGGCCTGTGACAGTGAAGCCTGACTTTCCTTTGAAAAGCCACACTAAGTTTCTTGTCTTGTTCTTCTGTACATCCTGCGCCCTGTCCCTTCCCAGGGCTGTCAGAACTATCTGATGTTTGCATGATTTTGTCCTGTCCTAATGGCGTTTTGAAGATGCGAAGTGTGAGATGTAACTGTTGCCAATGGGCACTCTAAAATACTTAATTTCTCTACTGTCTTTCCCACATGGATCTTGCTCCACTTGACCCAAGTGAAACAAGCAGATTTCAGTAGTTTGTGTAGGCTCTGGTGTTCTTGATCCCTGAGCTATTTCAAAGATAGGTTTGATAGGACTCTTCTGATCACATCAAGAGTGTGGGTGTGTTGGTTTGTTTTCTTTTCCTTACTCTGAAATTTGTATCCTGTGCTGTTTGAAATATGAATGAGCATATATATATATATATATGTACGTTTATACTAAAAACAGATTCTGGTTATTAATTTTCTAATTTAAAGCTGTTTCCTATTGAATTTTTACATGCTTTTAGCTGCTTCTGGTGT
>NW_011112747.1:0-607 GCF_000146605.3 Meleagris gallopavo
TTTTTATTCAACTCAATTGGCTATTCCAAAGATTTTTCTTTCCTATTTTTGACGATTGGAGCCCTTATGATGCACGATGGAATTTTTCATTTTTGGTAAAAGGAGCAAAGCGAGGACCTGGAGAGGTACGCTGGAGCAATCTCCTTGGAAGGATTCAGCACGAGTAGATGGTAAACGTTAAATGGAAAAGGGGTTTGTTAAACAAAAAAAAAGTCATTTCTCTAAATTTAAAGTCAAAAATTGGAGTTTAAGTAGGCTTTCAATTGGCTATTGCGTTTTTTTTTCTTTGACAAATAAATTTTTTAAAAATCACGCATGGCTGTCATCATTTGCTGATTAAAGTCTGCTTACCACAGGAGCTGCAGCATTGTTCACATTAGCAGACAAAAGGCTCTTGTGTTCAACAACGATCTGCTGTTCCGCAGGAAGCGCCGGCGTTGGAGCTCCTGCACGAAGGAACGGGTGCCCTGTGGGACACGGATGGAATTTATTAGTTAGGGGAAAAGAAGAAAGAGTTCTAACCGCTAACAAAAGGTGCTTTACTTCTGGTAATGATAACAACTGGAGTGATTGTGCAAGAGAAGTGTGAGATCAGCCAGGCCCAGCA
>NW_011112748.1:0-602 GCF_000146605.3 Meleagris gallopavo
TTCAAATACCTGTGGAGTACCTTTACGTTCTCTTAATGGAAACACTGTCTTTAACAGAATGAAATTGAAGAAATGAAATGTTGTAGCTCCAGTGAGAGCGTATCATCTCATGGAAGGCCTGCTAAAAGCTGTGGAACAGATGGTTCAGACGGTTCTCAGAGAGCACAGAATCTTCAGGAAGCTCCCTTAACAGGTAAGTTGGTGCTGTTCCAAAGAGAGCAACTGCCAAGAACTGTGTTTTGTGCCAAAGCCCAAATCCAGCTAGGTGGGAAACACGTGGCCCCCATTCACTGAATGTGCTGCAGGTTTCAAAGCCAGCCGTAGTCCTGCACAAGAGAAATCTGGATCTATAGGATTTCTATGATATATCTGTCTGTTAAATTTCAAAGACTGAGAGCAGTATTCTGGTTGTCTCAGAGCATGGAACTAAAAGATGACTTCTTGAACAGTACAAGTTTCAGTAGCAGCTACCATGGTAGTAGGTGGAGATTGGTTAGTAAAACGCACAGATTTCCCATGAGTAATTTGCAACAAATCCTCTTCAGTTGCTGTTTATTAATGTCTTCTGGAATTCCAAACGCTCAAAGTTACTCAGTAGTACG
>NW_011112749.1:0-445 GCF_000146605.3 Meleagris gallopavo
TGATAGAACTAGAGGGAAAGGCTTCAAGCTCCACCAGGGGAGATTTAGACTGGACGTTGGGAAATACTACTTCTCTGAAAGAGTGGTCAGGCACTGGAATGGGCTGCCCAGGGAGGTGGTGGAGTCACTGACCCTGGAGATGTTCAAGGAACCCTGTGTTAAGGGACATGGTTTAGTGATTACTATTGGTGATAGATGGATGGTTGGACTGGATGATCTTGTAGGTCTTTTTCAGCCTTGGTGATTCTGTGATTCTGTGCCTGAGTGATGTCTCCCTCTATGACCTCATCTCCTATGGCAAGATGACCTGCTTAGAAGATGGGGGAAAGGGTGTGAGTGTTGTCTATGTGGATTTTAGTAAAGCTTCTGGCACCATTTCTCACAATTATTTTTCTAGCTGCTCGTGGCTTGGATATGTGTATAGTTTGCATCACTAGTGAGATGG
>NW_011112750.1:0-424 GCF_000146605.3 Meleagris gallopavo
AAATAGCAATGGAGTCAGAATGAAAACAGAGATCCAAAGGTTATTCATTGTTTCCACCCAGCCCCCCAGACTAAAAAAATCAAAAATCAAAAATAAAAGAAGAAAGAAAGAAAAAATAAAGAAGACCATTTCAGTAATTTATTTTGTGGGAAAAAGAAAAAGAAAAAAGAAACAAAATCAACAACAAGAATTCCTGCAGTTCTCTGTCCAGATATTGGCATCTTCAAAGAGCAAGAGGTGAATTAATCCACAAAGGGGAAAGTGAATGATGAAAAGAAGAAAATTCACTACCTATCTTGCTGGTAACTTCACACATTATTAAAAGGGATTTCATTTTAAAGAACAAAACATAATTCTACAATTCCTAATATTTTTGCTATAACATATGGTTTTGATTATTGGAAACATGTAAAAAACCTTACAG
>NW_011112751.1:0-495 GCF_000146605.3 Meleagris gallopavo
TGTAAAATGTTGAATATAAAGGTGAAGCTGAACAGTAACTGTCAATACATATGTATGCTTATGCTTTCCAAAACACTTTTAAGACTTCTATGTAATCTCAGAAGAGACACAAATAGAAAATGGCTTTCCTTATTGATTGCTGCTTTGTCAAATATCGTAGTAATACTCCTGGGGAAAAAAACAAACAAACAAACCTGGTTCCTTGCTAACTTTTGCTTATAAATCTAACCGTCAATTCTCTTCTGGTAGAAGTCAGAAGAATGTGAATGTCTGGGTAAATGCTTAATGTGCTTCATAAAACACTTCTTCTCACTAACTCTCTTTCTTTATTAAATTAGCGTCATCTCATGTTCACAGCCCAAAGCCTGAATCTATCCAGTTCAGTGTGGGACAGGTGATAGTTCACAAAAGATTTGGTTATTCGGGTAGTCATTGTTGGATGGGACAGGAGAGCTAAAGCTCCAGAAGAATGGCTGCAATACAAATATCCTCCAG
>NW_011112752.1:0-501 GCF_000146605.3 Meleagris gallopavo
CAGGGCCATTCAGAGCCAGTTGCCCAGTACCACATCCAGTCGGCTTCTGAACACCTACAAGGACAGAGACCCCAGTTTGTCTGGGCAATGCGCTCCCAGGGCTCAGTCACCCTCAAAGAAAATAAATGTTTCCTCATGGTAAGAGGGAACCTCCTGCTTTTGAGTTCATAACTATTGCCTCCTATCCTGGCACTGGGCACAACCAAGAAGAGCCCGGCTCCATTTTCTTTGCACTCTCCCTTCAGACATTTACACCAGTGAGATTCTTCCATGAGCTTCCCCTTCTCCAAACAGTCCCCATTTCTCTCAGCCTTTCTTCATGAAAGATATGCTTCAGGCACTTCATTTTCTTCCAGTTCTGGGAACCCACTACTGAACGCCGCGCTTCAGATGCGTATCATCAGTGCTGAGCAGAGAAGCAGGGTCAATCCCTTGACCTGCTGGAGGCACCAACGTGTCCTTGTCACTCTTTGTTGCCTTACGTTCAGCTTCATGTTCACG
>NW_011112752.1:2652-3218 GCF_000146605.3 Meleagris gallopavo
GCCTCTACTAGGGACAGGACTCGAGAGCATAGCCTTCCAGTGTTGAATGAAACTGCCCAGAAAAATGATTGCTTCTCAAGATCAGCTTGTGCTCATCTGTATGTGCTCGTCTATATTATGGTTTGTTGTATTAACTTTTTTTACCTTCTTTCTTTCTTTCTGTTCTGTGCATAGCAAGGAGGATCTTCTTTTGAAACTCTCATTTAAATAAAACCTGGCCTGCCAGCAGCAACCAAGAGATCATTGTGACCTGTCTAAGAACACCTGAGCCCTACTTAGCCAATTTAATTAATTTACCTTGAACAGTCTCTGATATCAAATCCAATCAATTCTCTTTGACACACCAAAAATTCGCTGGCTGCTCTTGTTATCTTTAGTGCGGAGTTTGTAGAAGCTCTTGAGTTTTTCTGTTAGAGCAGAAATAAGCTTTTTCTCTGAGACCACCACTAAGTAGAATGATACACAGGAAAACAGTTAGAAAAACTTCTCCATACAGGGAAAAAATAAAAGCAGGCATACAGATCCGTTCAGCCTATTTGTCTGTAACCAGAATGGGATGCGAAAGG
>NW_011112753.1:0-468 GCF_000146605.3 Meleagris gallopavo
CACTCCTCCTCTCATCTTCACTGCTGATGGGTCTTAATACTTTCTCTTCTTTAAACTTTGGAAACGCTGCTTAATTATGCCATGCAACAACCCAGTTTGCAAACATTAATTAAGCCTCATAGCTCCCTTGTGGTCTGAGACAGGTAAAATACCATTAGTCTCAGATAATAGGGAAAATAAGGCTCAGAGGGCTTAAGTAGCATGCCCAAAGTCACAGAAGCAGTAGTACTTGGATCAGGATTATAATTCAAACTGCCTCTTAATCTACAGACTCTCTCAAGCAAGGCCTATGTAGCAGTGTGAGTTCTTCAAGTTAAAAATCAAGCAACAGGTATTTTAAATATTCTGAAAATTCAGTTCTGTTAGGCTGAAGTTAATTCTGCTGAGCCTCGCTGATTAAATGAACGAACATAGAGACATCACTCAATACCGGTGAAAAATAAGCAGAGAATGCAGACAGGGTCTTCT
>NW_011112754.1:0-534 GCF_000146605.3 Meleagris gallopavo
CTTGGTTTTATTCGGTTTGTATGATTTTTAAGTAGGAGTTGAGTTGATCAACTTGCTTTCAAAATACTGACACTTAGATAACTAGCATAATTAATTATAATTTTATTAGGGAGATATTCTAGATGTTCACAAAACAGATGAAAAATAAATTAAAAAAAAAGTCCTGATAAGAATCAAAGAAGTATGTTATAAATTCACCTGGTTGCACACCTAAGAGAAAAGAGATTTTCCAGTTGTGAAATATGTACTGTTGTAGTAGAACAGGTGTTTTCTCCAGTGAGAATTGTGCTTTCCATTTGACCCTCTCCTGTAGCAGTGGAGTCCAAACACAGACAGCAGCTTAGATAAATGTCTGCTGACTTAAAATGGTGATCAAATTACCTGCTGCATTATTTTCTTTTCTTCAAAATAAGAAGTGATCAAATACAGAACATTCAAAATACCTCCTTTTACTGCTTTCAGTCTGTAACTCATATTTGTCTTTTTTCTTTAATTGGAAACCAACTGAATACATCACATATCCTTTCCAATGAT
>NW_011112755.1:0-476 GCF_000146605.3 Meleagris gallopavo
TATCAGGAGTAGTCAGCATGGGTTCACCAAGGGGAGGTCGTGCTCAACCAACCTGGTGACCTTCTATGATGCTGTCACATGCTGGGTGGATGGGGAAGGAACGGTAGATGTAATCTACCTTGATTTTAGTAAAGGCATTTGTATACTGTCTCCCACAGCATCCTTATAACAAAGCTGAGGAAGTGTGGGATAGACGAGTGGACAGTGAGGTGGGTTGAGAACTGGCTGACTGGCAGAGCGCAGAGGGTCGTCGTTGGTGGTGCTAGAGTCTGGCTGGAGACCTGTAACCAGTGGTGTCCCCCAGGGGTCTGTGCTGGGTCCGGTCTTGTTCAACATCTTCATCAGTGACCTTGATGAGGGGATAGTGGCCACCCTCAGCAAGTTTGCTGATGATACGAAGTTGGGAGGATTGGCTGACACGCCTGAAGGCTGTGCTGCCATTCAGCGAGACCTGGACAGGCTGGAGAGCTGGGCAG
>NW_011112756.1:0-672 GCF_000146605.3 Meleagris gallopavo
TCTTATAGAAGATGTGCTGATGTCTCTGACTCTCGGTTTGTTTCTGAACATTATGTGCCATAGTATTCATCAATGCACTTTAATAACATGTTGTCTCCAGCTTCAGAAAAGCTTTGCTCTGGTTACCAGAGAGGAGCCTGAGCTTTGTCAAATGACTGTGCACCAAAGCTTCATTATCTCCTGTTGTTGAAGCCTTTAAAAGGAAAACTTTCCTTTAAAAGGAAAAACTTACTAAAGACTACAGAAAATGTCCTGTGTTCAAGGCCCGGAGAAGTGGGGAGCTACACTACTTCAATCTGTAATTTTAAGATAAATTTGCTAAGAACTATTTATGAATTCTGACATCAAAGTGGTGGTGTTATGAGAAAACTGCTATTCTTGGCTATCAGATCCTCAACCCTTTCTCCCAATGTTTAGGACCCTGCCAAATGAATTCTAATATTGGTGATAGAAGCTGCTACTCTAAAAATGATAGTATCGTGTGTTCATTTTGCACAAATGTATGCAGTGATGCTGAATGCCAGGCATAGAATATTTTATTCATTTTAGGAAGGTGGGAGGAAATGGGTCACTTCATTAGCAACTATGCTATATGATGTATGGATAAACCTAGCAAAGTTCTGTGGTAGCACTGGATGGGCTTCTTGCTCTCATTGTTTCTACTGAGAGGTT
>NW_011112757.1:0-623 GCF_000146605.3 Meleagris gallopavo
TGTTGTGGGAAGACAATGACTCCCACCTCATGACTCCTCTGGGTTGGGCATGCAACAGCAGCGTTCTGCACAGTGCTGCCATGCGCAGAGGCTCTCTCCAAGCCCTCAGGCACTCACACAGCAGCATAAAAGCCGGCCCTGTGCCTCGCTCCCTCACACCACTCTCCTGTCGCCTTCTGCTCTGTGCTCTTCCAGGTGAGCTGCACTCCCCGCTGCCCTTCTTTGGCCACCCCACCAGGCTTTGCTCTCCATTCCCCTCTGACCACAAACTCTGCAGCCTTTCCACCTCTTCTGTCATGCTCCCCACAACCCCAAACCATACCTCCCTGCCGCTTGGGAACGGAACAGCATTGCTTCCCTCACCCCTCAACACCATCTGCTTACACAACATCCTCTCTTTCAGGTACCCTCCACCCCACAGCCATGTCCTGCTACGACCTCTGCCGCCCCTGCAGTGGGGGACCCACCCCGCTGGCTAACAGCTGCAACGAGCCCTGTGTCAGGCAGTGCCAGGACTCCCAGGTCGTCATCCAGCCCTCCACCGTGGTGGTCACCCTGCCGGGACCCATCCTCAGCTCCTTCCCCCAGAACACCGCCGTCGGATCCTCCTCATCAGCTGCCGT
>NW_011112758.1:0-405 GCF_000146605.3 Meleagris gallopavo
AGACTTCTTAAGAAATTCAGATGAAAACTTCAGTGAAAAAAAAACAAAACAGTCATTGTAGGTATGGATAAGTTTTAGTATGCTTGCCTGAAATTTTCTTTTTTTTTTTCCCCCTCAGGAGGATGCCCAAGAATTGTAATTTACTGATTCTTCATGGGTTCCTGGGAATAATACTGATTCCAGTAGGCAGTGCTGCACCTCACTATCACCTGTTTTCCTCTGCAGCTCATCAAGGACTGCAATGAAAATGTTCAACGCATGAAAAGTACTGAAGAGTTGATTTACCTCAGCCAGAAGATTGAATTTGAGTGCAAGGTGAGCTTGTCCATGCCCTTGGCCTTGTTCTAGCCTAATATCTTTCATCTCGTTCCTTACAAAGTCACTTGTGCTTTCTTTTGTTTTCCT
>NW_011112759.1:0-491 GCF_000146605.3 Meleagris gallopavo
TTTTCAAATACACAGTAGGTTGAAGATCATGTGCATGTTTGAGCTGATCTTGCAAGTCAGTGATACTGGTGTTGATGGATGATAATCTGGAGAGAGAATAGAATATTAAGATTACATCAAAAAAATATAATTTTAAAGAGTGGATAAAAAGTCAGCTTAGCTAAATCTCCAAGCAATTCAAGCTGGAGAGTCCTTTGATAATATTTCTATTAAACAATCTATTTGAGCTAAAAAAGGATAATCCACATAAGTACTCTTATCAGAAGTCCTCAGCGCTTTATACTGAACTTGATAGGCTACAGTCCTGCTACCATAAAGTGAGTATCAATGAGTGCGTTAAGAGTAAGAAAAGCAGTTAACATTGACTCAATAACAAACATGTACAATTATCTAATTTTTTGGTAGACGTTTTGCAACTGATGTGGTTACTTTTTTGATTACTTTTGTGAATCTCTAGCTAAAGGATTGCTTAGCAGCAGGCTTGTACACGG
>NW_011112760.1:0-525 GCF_000146605.3 Meleagris gallopavo
GTGTTGACCACCGCGCCAGTAGGCCACGTACCTATTACTGGAGGGACTCCTGAGCCTCCCACCTCCAACAATCTCCCCCAAGGTGCAAGTAGGCCATACCACTTGGGTCCTACCTGCACCTTCCATGGCCATTTTATTCTGTGGGTGCCAGGCTCTAACTTCTCAGGGGCAGGGAGCAGAAGATTATTTTCTTTACCAATCAGGGGTCTTACCTGATGATCAGTGCCCGTCATTTGGATCCTAAGTGGGGTAGCCCACGTCGTCTGCAACATTCTCAGGGCACTGGGTCTACCATCTCGGGGTCTTTCATTCAGGTCTCGCAAGGTTTCCTACAGTCTCTTTGTCACCCCTGCAGAGACTGGGAGTCTGTCTTCAGGGCAGCCTTAAGAATACCATGATTACGTTATATAACGTTCGATGAGGCCTGCCCCGTTGCATTATATGGCAGGTGGAATCGCCAGTCGATGTTATTTTCTTCTTGCCCAGCGTTGTATCAGTGCACCAGTAAAATGAGTGCGTTGGTGG
>NW_011112761.1:0-683 GCF_000146605.3 Meleagris gallopavo
TGGGATAGATTGCTTTTATTCTTGCTTTTATTTACATTTCAGGCACCAATTCCTGTGTTTTGGTCATGACAATGCCGTGCCAGCTTCTCCAGGATTCGGCTGAGGTAGAATTCCAACCGCCCACTGATTCTAGAACGTTGGGGTGGCATGGTGGAATCTTCTGGACCTGTGACCAGTGCTCTTGCCTCCCCACCCTGTCCATCATGGTGGAGCAGCCTGGTGGCCCCTATGATGTCATAAGTGGCTGGAATGAGGGCAGGAGCAGTGCGTGCTGCGTCCCTTCATTAGAGCGCTTGAGCTCTGCCTGAGTAGCTCGCTTGTTGCACTTGTGCACCAACTGAGTATCTTTGTTTTTGCATCCTCTTGTGCAGCATCTTGTAGGTAAGCTGAGACAGTGTGGGAGAGATGGGTGGGCAGTGAAGGCTTGAGAAGTGCTGGCTGGCGGAGCTCACAGTATCACCTTATCTCCATCAGCAGAGGGGTGGCCAGCAGGGGACAGGGAGGTGGTTGTCCCCCCCTGCTCTGCTCTTGGCCTCATTGCAGCCTTCCAGTAGTTAAAGGGAACCTAGAAACAGAAGGGGAATCAAGTTTTTGAAAGGGTAGATAGCAGCAGGATGAGTTTGAAGTGGAGGGAGGGATTGAGGTTGTATGTCAGGGGGAAGTTCGTTTGCTGTGAGAGTGGT
>NW_011112762.1:0-536 GCF_000146605.3 Meleagris gallopavo
TTGTGCCTCGGGGGAAACCCAGAGGTAAGTTGCGAGTGTCTGCTTCCTTGAAGGCAGAAAAGTTAGTGCAGTGGAAGCTCTCCTCGCCTGCGTCTGATCACATTTGTGCCTGCAGGTCCTCCTGGTGGATTTCCCAAGCAGAGTCCTGTTCCTGAGCCCGGGCCGGATGCCAGAGGTAAGTCACCAGCCTTCATCTCACGCTCTCTGCTCACATGCGGTTGTGGTAGTTGAGGAAGGGTTCAGCTTTTCGCTGCCCGCTGATTTCTACTCCACGAGCAGCCTGGGTGCCAGCCAGCTGCCCACCTCTCCAGCTTTGCAACTTTCGACCCGGGTCTGGGTGCCACGGCGCCAGCTGAGCCCCTTCCAGTCGCTGCAGGTCCCTAAGGAAGAGCGAGGTGACAACACACGATGGGAATGTTTCTCCTTACAGCTGTGCCTAGAAGCAGTGCCTTGCCAAAGGCTCAGCACAATCTGCTCCATAAGCCTCCTATGGGGCTATCCCAAGGAAAGGGCTTCAGATCTTCCCGTTCCCTTCC
>NW_011112763.1:0-535 GCF_000146605.3 Meleagris gallopavo
AACATAAAATAAGCTACAATTTTTTAATTTTTTTTATTTTTTAAGAAAATAACTGATTCAGTTTCTTGAGGTATTGTAAGTAATAATTAATGCAGAGCTGTAGCAGAGAGTGTACAGCTATAGGGCAAAAAACAGTAAAAACTGAAAAAAAAAGAAGCATGTCTGGAGAAACTAGATGGTGCTTATTGAGGCCTATCAGCTTCTGAAGTCACATTGAATCTAGTTCAAAACATTCGAACACAAAACTATGATAGAGGATGAAAAAAAATGGAATAAAACACAATCCTGTTTTCTCTGGGGACATAAGAAAGCACACAAGAGCAGAAAGTATACAGAATTCACAAACCTTTGGAAAAGGCATGGATCAGGATCTATAAAGTTTATTCTCTGTTTATAAACTCTTGGCAAGTCACTGCAGTATTCACACAGTGCTCTGGTATCTCGAGCAGAAGTCGATGACCAGAGCCAAAGTCCAAATTTACAGTATAAAATCTTCCCCTTAATAAATATACTTCACTGTACAGATCCTAAACTT
>NW_011112764.1:0-898 GCF_000146605.3 Meleagris gallopavo
CTTTTGTGTGTTCTTTCCTGCTTCTGTGGAAGAAGGGTGGCTTCTACTAAATCCAAGAGGAGTGGCAAAAGCTAAGTGGACATAGCAGTGATTGTCTCGGGATAAGAGAAACAAGTACGTGTAATGTATCCAAAGGAAAGGTTTAGTCTGGCAACTGCCAAACCATTTTGCCTAGGCATGTTTTTTGAGGGAAAGATTTTCAAGTATGTGACTCTCCCTGCGGGGAGATGTAAATTGACACTGGAGTTCCCCTGCATTCCTCCGGCTATGTGAACTAGAAATCAGATCTCCTGTACTTCACAAGCCTCAACAGTGCAGAAGGGCTGCTGCTGGGAGGTCTCAGGTGAGGTTGTATTTGGGGGATGATGGCAGGGCTGGATTTGGACCGTGTTGCTGGTAGGGATGTCCCAGCCATATCACTCTTCAGCATGGTTTGCAGATGTGCAGGGATGGCCCAGTGAGAGAAACCCAAGGTGGTTATGCAAATTATTCAGAGGGGAACGTGAAGATAAAGAGATTAGAAACCCAGCAGTCCAGCCCACCTGCCTTGGCATCCAAACACACGAGACCACTGGAGTGAATAGGGATGGAGGGATAGAGGAAGACATGTCCAATGCGCATTCACAGTAGCCCCATGCCAGCATCACTTGCTTGTGATGAATCCATCTCAGCACTTGAGCTGAGTTCTCTGCCATCACTCACTCATTCCTGGCCCAGATGTACTGGGGCCTCTTAATGCCAGCACTCAGAAGAAGCCTGAATGAGGAAATGGTTGTGGCATAAGCCAGGAAATGAACAAGCAGCATTAAAGGAAGCAGCCACACAGCTCATGCCATTGGCTGTTTTCCATTCATCACTAGCTCCACCAAAAATTGTCACTTCCATGAAGGCTATGCCT
>NW_011112765.1:0-972 GCF_000146605.3 Meleagris gallopavo
AATGAAATGGTGTAGTGACTGTGATTGCCATTAAGAGTAATTAAATTACACTCTGAGACCTCCAGCAGTAATCATCTCCTCAAAAATCCGCTTTCCTGATAATTAGGGGCCCACTGGAGTCAGTGTCATTACTCTTAGTGATATATATAGGAACAGAACAGGCATTTGTTTTCTTTTCTAGGAGGTTCCCTTTCCCACCAGATCTATGTAGATGCAGCAAACTGTGGAGAGCAGTCTAAGGAAAATATAAAGCTAAGAAATTGGTTGTTCCTCCCTGATTCAGAGCTGATAAGTTAATTAATTTGGCAGAGCGGCCTACAGAGAACTGTATTTTATAACATAGGAAGAAATAATCTTACAAAATTTACGTCTTGAGTAGCAGAGGCATATCTCAGTTTCCCTTTCTTTCATCCACATATTGCCTACAGGATTCCCAGGGCTTTTCGCTGGTATTTCAGGCATATGGAAGGAGATAAAACACCTTCTCACAAGGTCTTGCCAGTGTTGCATTTTTCTAGGCAGAAACCTGCATTAAAGTTCTCTGGATGCTCTGAGACTATATTGCATCAGTTATATGTACAAGAGATAGAAGAATATCAACAGATTTATAAATCCAGGAAATTAAGGCTTTTACCACAATCTTTTTTCAAGATTTTGTTTTATCCTTTCTCTGTTTAAACAAGGATATTTGATAGATTTTTTTTTTTTTAAATAAGTTTCAGTGGACAAAAGTACAAGTGGCAGATCGTGTCCTGATTGTGAACAGCTATGAGAGGTGATGAGTGCTTCACATTACTCTATCAACTCTGGGATTTTTCTCTCCCATTCCTGTGTCTCACTTCAGTGCTGCTTTAGTTTTTCCATTTTGAGCTTCTCAGAGTGGTCAGCAGTCGCTTAAATAAAAATGCTCGAGGTATGATTCACTGAGCCATCACCAACAAATGGCATCAAAAGATGCTTTTTCCTCACAAT
>NW_011112766.1:0-413 GCF_000146605.3 Meleagris gallopavo
TGTTATTTTTATTGCTTTTTTTTTGTTGCTGCTCCCAATAAGTTAACTGGGGCATGTATTACTCATCAATACAATCAATCAAGCAGCCGGAGCCGTTAATAAGCTGAGTGCCAGAGGGCAGAAAAACCTCTCCATTGCCCAAAATACTCTTCAAGCAGCGGGACCGGTGAGCTGTGGTTCCTGCTGATCGCAGCTCCAAACATACTGGGGCAGCTCCTGCTTGTAAGTGGAGACTGCACCTGTGCCAGACCTTTCCCACAGTGAATGTTGGTTTTCCACCCCAATATCCAGATTGACAACATCCCCACCCTCCAAGGCCAACTGGAAGTAATCATTTTTTAAAATCCCACTGTCAAAAGATGGTAGCATCCTTTTCCTATGGGCTTCCCAGAAGATCTAAAAAGAATCTAAAT
>NW_011112767.1:0-562 GCF_000146605.3 Meleagris gallopavo
CTCCCTACGTGTTTTCTCTTGTCCTTCTGGAGAAGTACCTGAAGCCTCCTGCACTACAGGAGGGTTATATGGAGGAGGTAGATTCTCCAGGGGATCCCACCGATTAACTCTCTTTTCTAATTCCTCCTCCTCCTGATCCGAATCTTTCTTTGCTAGTAATAGGCTGACCCCTCGTGACCAGCAAGCAGCATACTCTATCTCTTCCTCCGACAAGGGGATTTTATTCTTTACATATGTAGTCAAAATCTGACAGACCCCATCTTCATCAGATCCATATTTTGGCCAAAATACTGATTTTCCTTGTAAAGGCTCTCTAGGCCAAATTTGGGTACAGTATTTAAACATCTCCTTCCTGTCCTTGTCCCTAGTCTTAGGGTTGCTTTTCCAATTTTGAAGCATTTCTCCCAAGGGGCTATTTCTAGGCACCTTTTCGAGGACCTTTTCCCCTGCTCTCGGGAACTCCTATTACCATCCCTCCAGAATGCTACCGTGAACTCCCCAGCTCACAGGTTACCGCACCCTGATTCTCGGATTTTGGGCCCAATCCCTCAGCGAGTACTAT
>NW_011112768.1:0-470 GCF_000146605.3 Meleagris gallopavo
CTGGAAATTGGCAAGACCAAAGGTAAATCTGATTATGTGCAGCATGCACTTCTCAGAGTGCTGGTTTTTTAAGTGTGTTCAGCGATGCAGTGTGGAAAATGTTGTAGGTAAGTTGCAGATATAAATCTGTCATCAGTGGAGTGCAGATCATTGCAAGCCTCCATGTTTGAAATATCACTTCAGACAGTAAAGCACTGTTATCCTTTTTTCCTAAATTGTCATTTGGCTTATAAATATTCTATCATATATAGATAGTATGTTCTTCAGAATTCACCCTTCCTGGCTGCTTTAAATGTCAGCATGAAAGGCCTTTGTATTCAAAACTTTTGATTATATAAGGCTAAAAGGTATTTTCTACTGTAAATATTGATGTCTGCATTAAATGGCTCAATTCTTTTTGGTGTCTGATTTAGAAACATCAATTCTTGTTTTTAGTTGCAGAATAAAATATCTATCTCAGATGCTGCTTA
>NW_011112769.1:0-466 GCF_000146605.3 Meleagris gallopavo
TGTTTTCACACTTGATAAAAGATTCTGATGTATGTAACTAGAGAAGCTAGCCTTCCAGCTCTCAAACTTCTGAAGAATTATAAAAATTCAAAATCTTTCCAAGCATTTGGTAATTAAATCAAATTCCTTGAGCTGAAAGTGAGTAAAGTACTTTTGCAGATTAGACTGCTCACTTGTGCCTCTAATATGTAAGGCTGCATTGAGCAGAAACTGATGGCTGGGTGCTCGGAGATGCTCTCTGCACTGTGATGGCTGCTGTTCAGCAAAGGAACTAGTTTTTTAACTGATTACCTTGCTCGAGTCTTTGGTTTTCGTTTTTATCATTCTTCTCAATAATGGCGCTTGAAAAATCCTTCCAAAGGTAGCTGAATAAGCTAAAAGACTGCATATCATCAAAGAACAGAGAAACAAAAATCATCTTTATTCCTCTAAGCAAATCTGGATGTTAAATCAGCTAGACCCCCAA
>NW_011112770.1:0-450 GCF_000146605.3 Meleagris gallopavo
ATCAACCTGCTCTCTTTCTTCTGAAGCCCATATTTAATGTGGATCAGAGCTGACTCAGAGTATCCTCTGCGTATCCTCTGTCTCTTTATCTTCATGGAAATGAGACGTCTGCTGTCTTCCCTGTGGCAGTGGGGACATAACGGTGCAGGGATTCCTGTCATCCTTGGCTATACCTGGATATCCCAAGTGCTTTTGGAAATGCTGTCATCATTCCAAGCATTTTGCACACCCACAGACTCCCAGGGATGGAGTTAAGCAGCACTCAGCCTCATCTATCTAGGTCTGCTTCCCACCCTGACCAGTACAGTCAGTACAGAGTCAGCCATCAATGGCCGAACAGAGGAGGGATGGGGACTGATAGGAGCTGATCTGGGCATAACATTTCCCTGCGGAGGCAAGCGTGGCCTGGAGCCCTATGACCTTGCAGTTGTTCCTCAGTCCCTGTCCCGA
>NW_011112771.1:0-556 GCF_000146605.3 Meleagris gallopavo
GAGCTGGTAGACATCAAGCACCACTTCCTCCAAGCTCACAATTCGCGAATCCTTATGGGGAAGAAATCAAGCGCAGGTGGCAGGAAACCTACAAGGATGAGCAAGGAGCTCATGGGAAATCTCAAAGGGAAAAGGAAAGTCTGTGAAATGTGAAAAAGGGTCTGTCCACTTGGTAGAAATCTAGAAATGTTGTCAGGGCATGCGGGATTACAACAGGGAAGGCTAGGACACTCTTGGAATTCAATCTGGTGAGGGAGGCCAAGGACAACAAGAAAGGCATCTTTCAGGAAATCAGTAGCAAAAGGAAGATGAGGGAAAATGAGGTCCCACTGCTGAATGCAGAGGGTGTCCTGGCAATAAAGGACATTGAGAAGGTGGAGTTACTGAACGCTGCTTTTGCTTCACTCTTTACTGATAAGACTGCCCTGCAGAAACCCAGACTCTGAAGGTAAGAGAATGAGTCTGGAGAAAGGAAGACGTCCTGATGGTCAAGAAGGAGCTGAGTAGAGACAGGCCAGGCAAACTCAATGCACACAGATCCACAGCCCTTGATGGG
>NW_011112772.1:0-313 GCF_000146605.3 Meleagris gallopavo
TTTTAATATATCCAGTTTTATTTCACAGATGGTTCTGGCTACAGATCTAAACTGCACACGGGCATAAGTATTTGTCTCTATTAACTTCATGGATGCAAGGCTAGTGTTTGTCAACAATCAGATTAGATCAGAGCAGTCCACTAGAGACACGTACTGTGTACTCCCATTCTTTGATATGGCTGTCCTATAGTTTAAGCATTAAATCATGGTTAAATGCTTTCCTAGTTCTTTGGGTGTCCAATAAAACTAATCGATGCTGATGGTTCTTTATCTACTAGGAAAAAAAACCTCTTTCTCTTTGCTAAGGTTGAAA
>NW_011112773.1:0-534 GCF_000146605.3 Meleagris gallopavo
ATGCTGGGGAACCCCCACCTGCTGGCGGAGCAGCTCTGGCTGCGGTACCTCCGGGGCTGCTTTGAAGGGAGAGCCAGGTCGGGGCGAGCAGAAAAACCCCGTTCTGCTCTGCCGTGCTCCCGGCTGGCAGCAGCTCTTCTCGGAGCGGGGGGAGGGAGGTGGTCCGCGGTCACTCCTTGTGCCCTCAGTGGGGTCTGTGCATCACTGCGGGGGGCTCCGGCCGTTCAAAAGGCTGAGCCCCCGTGTGCCCCCGTTGCTCCAGGTTGCAGCCTCACCCACGCAGGGCGAAGAGCACAACTGTGCGATGCCGCCCTACAGCCGCGTGTGGCACAGACGGGGACGGGGCTGTGGCCCAGCGAATGTGTCCGTGCGTCCTGCCGGCCGCCAAGGGCACCTGCGGGAGGAGCGTGGGGCTGGGGGTGCTGCTGCCCCTATTGCTTGGGGGGCGGGCGGGGGGGGCGGGGCGAGGGAGGGAGTACGAGGAGCGAGGAAGGAGGGCGGAGTGGTGCCCGGCGTCCCTCTCGCGGTGGCTTT
>NW_011112774.1:0-380 GCF_000146605.3 Meleagris gallopavo
GGCCACCAAGTTGATCGAGCACGACCTCCCCCTTGGTGAACCCATGCTGACTACTCCTGATAACCTCCTTTTCTCCCAGTTGTCTGGAGATGGTATCCAGCACAAGCTGTTCCATCACCTTTTCCAGGGACAGAGGTGAGGCTGACAGGCCTATAATTACCCGGATCTTCCTTCTTGCCCTTTTTGAAGACCGGAGTGACATTGGCTATCCTCCAGTCTTCAGGGACCTCCCCTGTTGTCCAAGACCTCTCAAAAATGATGGAGAGCGGTTCGGCAATGACCTCCGCCAGCTCCCTCAGCACACGTGGATGCACCCCATCAGGTCCCATGGACTTGTGGACCTTAGGACTGCCTAGGCGCTCATGCACGTCCTCTTTCCT
>NW_011112775.1:0-527 GCF_000146605.3 Meleagris gallopavo
GTCTGAGAAAAAGTGGCATGTATTTGCTCTATCTACATAACCTTTTCAAATCAATTTTACACAAAAAATTAATCTGAATAAAGAAATTGCTACCGAGACAGCAGGCAAGAAGTTGCTGTCATCTGTTCATAAAGTATCCCAGAAAACATAAAGCAGAAAATAAAACAATCCAGTTCACTTCTTTTTGTAATGAGAAATTTATAAAATTATGTACTTACGTATGAGAAAAGAGTTTTGACTCATATTCTGTGAACAACTCATCAGCCTTACAAAAGACACAGCTGCAATATAGAAGATTAGAAAAAAAAAACAAACGCTATTTGATCAATCCTGCAATTTCTTATTCCAAAATAAAAAAATCCACAGAGAGTCCTACAAAAAAAGAAAAAGCAACTTAAGTCTTATATTTATACAGTATAGCATCTGATGACAAAGCATTTCATAAGCATAGCATTATTCTATCATTCTATAAAGTTCTCAACTGATAGGGTGGCCAAACATAGGAACAAACTACCCAGGGAAGTGAT
>NW_011112776.1:0-411 GCF_000146605.3 Meleagris gallopavo
AAATAAGTAGTGACTTGATGATGGGTCTTCCTTGTTTTAATTCTTGTCCCTGCGCCGTATCCCGATGCTTCCAAGGATGAGTGAGGCTAAACTGAAATTTATAACATGTTTGTTGAAATCCTCATTTTTAACACGTCACGTGGTAAATATTTTCATGGAGAAAGTGGAATTGGCAAGCAAAACTCTTCCTTGTGTTCTATGTCTTCTTTAGAAGACGAACAACTGTGCCTCTACATCAGTGATGTGAATTTCCACTTAGCTGCTGTAACAGCTGCTGTCATTTGACAATAACAGTCATCAGTGTTCATACTGTTTGCTTCTGAGACCGCTGGCTGAAATCTGTGTCAGGTGAACGTGCTGCTTCTGAAACTAGCTGGGTAGATTACGGGGCTTAGAGCCTGCGACTGAAGG
>NW_011112777.1:0-512 GCF_000146605.3 Meleagris gallopavo
AGAATGGCTTGAGAGCAGCCCTGAGGAGAAGGATTTGGGGCTGTGGGTGGATGGAAGCCTCCAGGTGAGCGGGCAATGTGCGCTGGCAGCCCAGAAGGCCAACGGTCTCCTGGGCTGCATGGAGAGAAGTGTGACCAGCAGGGCCAGGGAGGTGATTCTGCCCTCTGCTCTGCTATGGGAGGTGTGCCAGCCTACAGCAGGGGGTTGGGCTGGGTGAGCTTCAAGGTCCTTCCAAGCCAAACCATTCTGTGATTCCATGATATACAGGTGCATAAATAGGAGGAGATGGAGAAAATAAGGAAACCTCCCCAAGGTTCCCAGTCTGGATGCCACGAGATGGAAGAAGCAGCACGGGTGTAAGGAATGAGAAAGTTTATTCTGAAGGTTGTGCAAATAGTCTTTAATTGAGTGCTGGCTTCTCGGTGGTCGTCTGGGGGTCGAGGCAGGAAGGCTGGCAGTCTTGGTGGCTCCTCAACTTCCATGCCGGTCTCAGCAGCGCTCGCTTACGGTGC
>NW_011112778.1:0-831 GCF_000146605.3 Meleagris gallopavo
TTTGAAGTCTATGAGGTTTGTATTATGGCCTAGAATCCATAAAGAAACTAGGACTAAGGCAAGAAAAGATGCTTGATGTTAGAGATTTTGTGACTTTTAAATCTGTTTAATCAATGGATATACAGATGGTATAGATATATATCCAGGAGCCTGGCTAATATAATTTATATTGGAGAAATAAGAGAAAGTCACTCACC
Organism: Meleagris gallopavo; assembly: GCF_000146605.3. Classification (NCBI taxonomy): domain Eukaryota; kingdom Metazoa; phylum Chordata; class Aves; order Galliformes; family Phasianidae; genus Meleagris; species Meleagris gallopavo. Next base: position 198 of record NW_011112778.1, read on the forward strand.
CTGTCCTGGGCTTGTGAGATGAACTCCTGATGGAGCAGATCTCCAGAGAGATCCTTCCCTACTGGCAGTCAGCTCTTAAATGGGTCTAGGAGAGGTGGAGTCAGGCTCCACCCCTTCCTGCAGCACAGGTGATTTGCCTTCACCTGTGCTCCCCTGGCTGACTCATTGCTCGCCTCAGGTGATCAATCAGAGGTTCAGGCTGTGATTCAGCAGCCCCATACAAAATCACTGTGTACAATTCATCCCTAAAGTAAATTGTATCTCTAACTTCAAAGGAATGCTATTAAACTGATAGAAAAGACAATTAGATGAATTTATTTTCTACTTGTCATCATGTTGTTACTATTTTGCTTTATCTACAGTACATTTAGATTTCATACAAATTAGAAATAATGTAATGAATAAGGCTACTTTTTTTAATACTTACAGACAGTCAAAGAGCTTTCTGAGAACTGACTTGAACAAATCTAACATGACAATGAATCTACTTGCCAAAACAAAATTTATGTAGGGGACTTTAATGCATTAGTCACAAAAGAGATGTTGTAGTTCATTCATTGCCGAGTCAACACCTGATACTGTTGAGGTTGGTGATCTTGAGCATTGTAAGGGAACCAAGTTCCGATATTAAACT
>NW_011112779.1:0-475 GCF_000146605.3 Meleagris gallopavo
GAAACAGAACGGATCAAAACTGGAGCATGAGCACCTTTCCAAAACAGTGGGATTTCATAACCCACCCACAGGCAGCCTCAAAACCTAGGACACAGCTCTGCGCTTGGCATCTCTGCTTGGTGGCACCGCTGCTGGGAACGGCGTGCCCCAGCCACCTGCACGTGGAGGGTTTCACAACCAGGCACCTGGAGCGCCGCTGGGCTCCAGCCTTGAGCCAACGTGCTGCTCTGCTGCTGGCAGGCGAGTCGCAAGCACTGCCACTGCTGCCCAACCCCATGGAAGTACAGAGGTTGCCCACCACATCAGAGCCCTTTTCCCACGTGCACGCACCCCAAAGGTATTTAAGTATTGCGCAGACGTGGGGTGGTGACCAGGCCTGCAAGGATGGGAGAACCCCCAATGGCTGGGCTGCCTCTGCCTGCACTGCTGGGCCAACCACTGCTGTGTACTATGGAAACATCTGCATGCCTAGAAA
>NW_011112780.1:0-449 GCF_000146605.3 Meleagris gallopavo
CACTATGGCCGCCACACCTCCAGATATTTATAAACCTGGATCAGGTCCCCTCTCAGTCGTCTTTTCTCAAGGCTAAACAGACCCGAGTTCACTTAGCCTTTCTTCATAGGGGAGATGCTCCAGGCCCTTCACCGTCTTTGTGGCCCTCCGCTGGACTCTTTCCAAGAGATCCCTGTCTTTTTGAACTGGGGAGCCCAGAACTGGACACAGTACTCCAGATGAGGCCTTACCAGGGGAGAGTAGAGGGGGAGGATCACCTCCCTCGACCTGCTGGACACGCTCTTCTTAATTGCACCCCAGAATGCCATTGGCCTTTTTGGCCACGAGGGCACACTGCTGGCTCATGGTCAACCTGTCGTCCACCAGGACGCCCAGGTCCCTCTCTGCAGAGCTCCTCTCCAGCAGCTCATCCCCAACCTGTACTGGTGCATGCAATTATCCTCCTAGGT
>NW_011112781.1:0-348 GCF_000146605.3 Meleagris gallopavo
ATGTAGATGGTAGCATGTTGTATACTGAGTATCAAGCCCTTAGGTGCAAAGTATTGGTCCCCAGAAGGGCAAATTCATTGCTTCTTTAAGGGAATCTTTCTTTGGAATTGTTCCTGAAGTGATCCTCCTTCTCCTTAGCCAGGAGTCATTTGATAGAAATTGCTGTGGAGGACTTGAGATAGCAATGCTAGATTGCTCTTTGGGAAATAATGATGATCAGTCTTTGCAGAGAGCTGTTCTGTGTCAGCAAAGTGGAGTTTGATAGCATATGAATGACACGTGTGTATATATATATATATATATATATATATATATATATATATATATATATATATATATTATTATTAT
>NW_011112782.1:0-407 GCF_000146605.3 Meleagris gallopavo
GGCACTGCCCTTCTGCTCAGCATTCCGGGCTGCTGTGACACCCAGCTGGCTCTGGAACGCAGCCCCCCCCACTCTTGTGCTCTTGTGACATGGCTGTGCCAGCTGCAGGCTGCTTCCTGGAGCTGGTGGCTGCCCCTGGCAACGTGGCCGTGCCATAGCAGGGCTGGTGCTGCCTGCCATGGGGCTGCTGCCTTCCGCCGTCCGTGTAATAAATGATCAGTTGTTCATCCCTAAATGTCTGATGGTGCAATGCCCATGTCAGCATGCAGTTCACAGCCAGGTCTGTGAGAAGAGGAAGGCCATCTTTGGCATCCAGCTTTCCAATTTAATCGGGGGGCTTTAATTTAAGTAGCCAGGGAAGGGATCCTCAGTCCATCTGGCTTTGAGGCTGCTGATGGTAATGGATG
>NW_011112783.1:0-1161 GCF_000146605.3 Meleagris gallopavo
TGCTTCCCTAGAAGTGCTTCTGGTGGACATCAGCCAGAACGGCCCCACGTTTGGACGGGCTCCTCAGAGGGGGAGGTTTGCTTTTGGGAATGGAGGCTGTGGCCCTTCGCCCTGTCCACAAAGCCAGCAACAGTTTAATCCCCCCTCCTACCTGGCAGGGACTCCCTGCGGGGCTTGAGGTGGTGCGTGGCTATGAGGTTTGAGGCCAGGTGAAAGACCGGCCACCGCAGAGTCACGGTCCCATCCTCAGTCCGGACGTCCTTGGAGATGGTGTCAAAGGAGCCGAAGGTGGGAATCCAGACCCCCTGCAAATGGAAGAGAAAGGAAGGGCGGAAGGGTTATGGGGCGGCTGGAGGAAGAGCCGCAGGGGGTCCAAGGTAGGGACAGAGCTCAGGAGCCCTTTCCCGCCGTTCAGAGGCATGAGCCAGGGCATCGGGAATGGCTTTGGGAAGGGGCTGCATGGTCCTCTCCTTCCCCTCGCCCTCCCAGATGCAGCACTGCAGGCGGGGCAGAAGCAGCCTATGGGATCCAGAGGCTTCCAGAGACCGGGATCACCCCTGAGACACGGCAGCGCCCAGCACAAGTGATCGTGCATTTGCAGGAAGGCCGTGGGATGCCCAGCAGAGAAACGCGGGGGGAGTTTCCCGCTTTGTGTGGAGGGGAAGACTGGGAGGAAGTCCAGGCTGAGCTGGACAGGGGAGAGGAGGAACCCGACAGCCAACACACCTTCTGCCCCAGGAGCTGCTCCTGTACGTAGGCGGCCACCGCATCCCAGACGGCGACTCGCTCTGGAAGGCAAAGGAAAAGCGGGTCACACTCTGCACCTGCCGCTTCCCGGCACCGCTACCGCTGCCAGGCGGGAGCCAGGCGGCAGATGGAAAGTGCCGTCTCCGTGCCGAGGTTGGCTGCAGCACCGCTCCTGTGCTGGCCGTGGACCCGTGTACCTTTGGTGTCGGTGCACGTCGGACTGGAGGCACGCCCCGCTGCGGGGCCGACCTCGCCTCCTCCTGTTCCGCCTCGCGCCGGCGGGTTGCTCCTTGTTGGCGCCAGCCATGCTGGAGCTCATCCTTCAGATGCGTCTGCTCTCTGCCAGATGCTCCTTCAGGATGCGGGACCCACGCCGCGCTCTGCCTTTATACCCCCTCCCGGGTGCCCCGTGTC
>NW_011112784.1:0-1687 GCF_000146605.3 Meleagris gallopavo
TGTGGATCAGTTCTTCTGTGAAATCCCCCAGATCCTCAAGCTCTCCTGCTCTGGTTCTTACCTCAGGGAAGTTGGTCTTGTAATGTTTAGTGCTCTATTGTTTTTCTCTTGTTTTGTATTCATTGTTGTGTCCTATGTGCAGATCTTCAGGGCCGTGCTGAGGATGCCCTCTGAGCAGGGACGGCACAAAGCCTTCTCCACGTGCCTCCCTCACCTGGCCGTGGTCTCCCTGTTTCTCAGCACTGCCATGGTTGCCTACCTGAAGCCCCCATCCGTCTCCTGCCCATCCCTTGACCTGGTGGTGTCATTTCTGTACTCAGTGTTGCCTCCAACACTGAATCCCCTCATCTACAGCATGAGGAACCAGGAGCTCAGGGATGCTCTGTGGAAACTGATGAGCAAATATGTTTTGAAAGCAATGAACTGCCCACCTATTTATATCTAAGAGTTGTAATGCAGATTTTAATACAATCAAACTGTCTTTTCTTGGTTTGTGAGTTCTTTTTCTACGTGTAATTTATTCAATGTTTTATTCTGTGGTTTATGTATTCTAATGTTTTTCATTGAAACTTCATTGTGCCTATTCAATCCTATTCACCTTGTATCTACGTAGTGTTGCCCAGACACACTGTACATGAGGAACCTGGCTCTCTGTGAACCTTAGTACAACAAAGGCCATACAATGACTTTGTCTGTCTTCCTTCCTGTGGGACATTTCTGGAGTTGCTGGGGTCAGTTGATCTCAGAGACCCACAATCCAGCAGGAAGCACAGGGCTGTTAATCCAACTGTGCGCTGACTTCAGCCTGCAATAGCTGACGGCCATCCCTTGGCTCCTGGCTGGGGTCTGTGCTTTCAGGCTCACATCTGTCAGTGCCTCTGACAGGCCAGCAGCAGCACCTGGTTTGCACGTTGGTTGTGAGATCCCCTCTTCCTCAGTCCCTCTGAGACCTTGCATAAGAAAATATCTTGGGTGTGTGTTCTCATCTCAGAGTCTTAACCTTTTCTCTGAAGTCTCCCTTCAGAGCTTCTTTCCATTTGGCACACAGAGATGGGCACTGCCTCCAGGATGCCCTCGGGTAGCTGAAGCACGCATGAAAGGCCGGGAAAGGTTCCCCAGGACTCTCAGGAGACATTCAGGAGCATGAATTTGTAGGTAGGAAGTGCAACTGTGGGGTAGCGCAGAGCTGCTGGGCAGGTGGTGCAGGTCCTCCTGCAGAGCTTTGTGCCCTTCTCCTTCCTGAGTAAAGTGCCAGGGCTTTTTTAAAAGTTGTGGCCAAGAACATTCCCAAGGAATGGACTTCACAGATTCCCACATTTACTCTCCTACTCATGCTGCAACCAAGCTTTCATTGCTAGCATTAAAATACTGAATTTTAATGTTGGCCCCCACTGCAGCCCAAAACAAAACACTAATCCACAATGCTTGTACATGCCCTAATACTGTCCTGAAAACTTCAGCAGAACACCAAGCCCTCTCACTAATCCTTTGCTTAATCTCTGCCCCAAAAGGTGAGTTTAAACCCTTAATCCCAATCCTGAACACCCAGCAACGATCGATGGAGGAAAACTTATTTTACTAACTGATATTGGAATGGAAGATAACACACTATAATGCAATCTGACTGAATTTGAGTCTTATAAGTCAAATAAAATAGGAGAGAGAGAGAGAGAGTAGTTCCTGACAC
>NW_011112785.1:0-622 GCF_000146605.3 Meleagris gallopavo
CCTGCACACAGCAAGGGAGGTGCAAATGCAGGGTCTTTAGGGTCCTTCCAACCCCAACCACTCTAAAATCCTACAATACTTGTCAGCCTCTTCCAACACGGGATCCTGTTTGCTTAGGTATTCCCTGATCACCTCCTCTTTCACCAACAGCACATCTGCCTTGCAACAACATTTCCCACCTGTCTCTGGCACCTAGGATTCCAAGAAGCCCAGACTAACTGATAAACAGTGAGGTCAGGAAAGAAATGAGTATCAGAGACTATTCCACATCCTGTCTCATCAGGTTCCCTGCCCCATTCTATGCTGGGCCCACATTCCCCCTAGCCTCCCTTTTGTCACCTACGTATTTCTACAAGCCCTTCTTGTCTGTGGTATGCCTGGGCACACTCAATTGCAGTTGAATCTAACGTTCCTACGCTCATCTCAGCAGGTACGCTGGACAAAGTCTCTTCATTGCAGCCAGGTTCTCCCTGTTTCCACTTCCTGCACGCTTCCTTTGTGTGTTTGGGATTGACCAAGTCCATCTTTCCCAGCCATTCATGAATTCTGACTTATTTACTTGGCTTCCACTTCCTTGGAATGGACTTACTCTGTTTGGAAGCAGTGATACTTAGTTACCACA
>NW_011112786.1:0-796 GCF_000146605.3 Meleagris gallopavo
ACGTATTGGTTTGTGTTTTGGCTGTCAAAGAGGAGTTCTGTTTTTAGGAGCGGAAATACGGGCTATGATGGAAAACAGGAGGGAGAAGGCTCCTACCTGGATAGTGGGCAGAGCTTTGGTGACTGTGGCCATTTGCAGTAGAAGTTTTGCTGTTTTGCAAAGTGGGGTTCAGAATGGCAGCTGATGATGAATGGGAGCCGCTCGAAAGACAGGTTTCCACGGTTAGCTGAGGGCATTGAGCTGCTTTAGCATGCAGTCTCTGCTCTTACTCAGCCAACAGCAATTCTCAAGGGGAATTCTGAGAACAGTAGGCTAAGCAATCATCTCAAGCCATCATCTTCTTCCATTGGGAGGAAGTTTTTCACCCAGGGGGTGGTGAGGCACTGGAACAGGTTGCCCAAGGAGGTTGTGGATGCCCCGTCCCTGGCGGGCGGCATTCAAGGCCAGGCTGGATGTGGCTCTGGGCAGCCTGGTTTGTTTGGTGGTTGGCAACTCTGCACATAGCAGGGGTTGGAACTGGATGAGCATTGTGGTCCTTTGCAACCGCGACCATTCTAGGATTCTGGGATCTCTCATTTCTGTGTGGTGGCCATCGTTTGTTTGGCAGTAATGACAAAGAGAGGTTTTTTGGTTTTGTTTTGGTTGGTGGTGGTTGCGGTGGGTAATGACAAAGCAAGTGTCACTATGCAGCTGGAGAAATAACTGAGCAAACAGGAGAGAATGAGAAGAAAGAGGTGCTGACAGCAGTGCTGTCTCAGAAGCCATTGTGGAAGCATGAGAGAGGGCAACATGGGCA
>NW_011112787.1:0-320 GCF_000146605.3 Meleagris gallopavo
TTTTTAGACTCTTTCAGAGTTTCTTTCATCTGTCTGCAAAGGAAACACACCTTTCTACAAGCAAATACTAGGTAAAAGCTTTTATGGGAGCAGTGCAAAGAAGGCAATATTATCAGGTAGTTTTTGCTATACAGTGCTCTGCTGCAATTGCAGTAAAGAAAGGAACAAGCAGCAGCAGCCAGGATGTTGAGGGGATGGAGCAAAACAGGCAAAGAAATGCTAGCCAGGTATTTTGTTGCTTCTCCACTCTCCTATTTATACTGGTAGATCACATCAGAGAGACGAGTAAATAAAAAGGAATAATAGCATTAACAAACCCA
>NW_011112788.1:0-549 GCF_000146605.3 Meleagris gallopavo
TTAAGTAAACAGAAATAGGTTATAATGGGTAAATAGGCTAAGGGAAAAACAAAAAGTTTAAAATGTACATTAATATAAACATAGCTCATTGACATATAAAACCTCCATCAGGTCAGGAAAAGTAAGTTTGCTGATAAAACTTCTTTCTTTAGCATTACTTTGGGCCATTTTAAACAGAAAACAACACTGTCTTAATTCATGGTACATTTAAATGGGGGCAAATAGGGATCTATACATTGAACTAAGCCAGTGTTCAGGCATTAGACCTTAGATTTTGTTTATATGGTTAACTTCAGTTTTCAAATAATAGAGAACAGTCTTTTTTTAATGTCTAAGTGAGTGCTTTTAAAACATTCAATTTTCAGAAGTCACCTGAGAAGATGTAAAAAAAAAAAAAAGATACTGATCTACTCATTTTATTAGTTTAAGACATTTTACATCATTTAATAAGCAATATGATCTGACTGGTACATCACACAGAAAGTTTAACAACAAAATTTGAGTCAAACCTGGTCTAGAGGGAGGTGTCCCTCCTGCAGGTGGCTTAGA
>NW_011112789.1:0-522 GCF_000146605.3 Meleagris gallopavo
TCTGCATGGACGTCTGATAGAACGGTGTCTTGTCATTTTGAATAATCGATTGCTAGGAAGTCACTCTCAGCTCCTGGTGTTGGTATTGTAGAGAGGCAGTGGTTACTTTCATTGAAAAGAATAGCTGGGAACTCAGGAATTCCTTTAGAAGTTATCCTATAGATTTGCACTATTTCTGGCTAAATGTTTGTAATCTGCAGGGGGGAAATAAACCAACAAAAATCCCTGCAGTGACTCTGCCTCAAGCCCAGACACAACCTTTATAGCAAGAACAGTGACAGCAGAGCACACAGTGATTGTAGGGCTTCTATTTTTAGGGAGCAGAGGTGTAATTTGTCTGCATGGGCTGTGACACGTTGATAATTTAAAGGCAGAAATCACAGCGTGGCAAACTGCTGTGTGGTCATATAGGGGGAAAAGAACCAACCTCCACGGTTTGATCTTGGTGTGTTTGATGGAGAGCCAGGAACAACAGCGTGTCTGGATGACACTGTGTGAGGGAAGGCTCAGGTGAGGTCGCTT
>NW_011112790.1:0-583 GCF_000146605.3 Meleagris gallopavo
TCTCTGAAAAAGCAGATTTTATTTGCAATTGCAATGCCGGGCCTCCTGCTGACGTGCGGAATCAAACTCCATAACCACAAAGTAGTTATGAAAGCAGCTACGTTTTAATCAGTGCTGCGCAGACACCGGCTGCAAGGGGGATCGTTCCTCCTAACCTGCACAGCGTAGGGCAAAAGCTTGGTACAGATAGAGGCCGAACCAACGCGTAATCAATGATTTTCCTGGAATTCGTATACATATTCATTACATTTCCAGAACCCACCAGCACTTGGTCCCTCCCCCTTCACGTGCGCTGCGGGCAGTGGGGTCTCCTTCTGGTGGCCATGGGATGAAGGCTCACTGTCTTCAGCAGAAGTAATCCCATCCTGACCCATTCCTTGTGTAAAGTTTATTCAAGTTTACAACAGAGTTTCGAGATGTTCTTTTCTTATCTGGCCTTACATCCTGCTTACCTGCATTGCTACACAATGGTTAACCCTTATCTTGTCCTCTCCTAACTCACATTGCTACACAATGGTTAACCCTTATCTTGTCCTCTCCTAACTCACTATTCGCTATACAATGGTTAACCCTTATCTTGTCC
>NW_011112791.1:0-463 GCF_000146605.3 Meleagris gallopavo
AAGAGCCCTCGTGTGCCTTGTGCCTTCCTGTCATCTTCTTCAGGTGTTCAGAAGTCGTAGAGCAAACTGGAGAGGTATCTGGAGAGAGCTTAAAGAGTGAGTGAAAAAACAGGTATTTGCAAAGTCCAGTTATTCATTTCTGTGTAGTTAGGTGCAAACAAGAATTTAAACCAGCACTTGGCAACAGATGGTGACCCAGGATGTCCCCTAGCGAGCTCTGCTCTGTCACTGTGTGGACAAATGTCCTCCTCAGCTTCCCCACCCCATTTCTGCTCACTTTGGCCCCATGGGACTTGCTTCACTTTTCCTCACATCACTCTTCTCCTCTGCAGATACCTGCTCAATGTTAAACCTCCTTTGAAATACCTCCCCCTGGCATTCCTCAGAGAACCAGCTGCACATGGGCAAGGAAGATTTCTTTTCCATTTTATTTATTTGTTTTGTTTGTTCATTTTATTTATTT
>NW_011112792.1:0-527 GCF_000146605.3 Meleagris gallopavo
ACTTACACTAGGTAATATAATTTAAAAATACCGTAGCTAAAATATCAGATTTGTATGACGTAGCTTTTCTTCGTGCCCTCTCCCTCTAATTAGAAGACCAATTTTATATCTTCTTTAAAAAATTATTAAGGACTAATTTTCTGTTCAGTCATTTTACTGTGCCAAATATCCTTTGCAGGAATTTTAAAGCAAAAAGAAGAGCTGAAAGAGAGAAATTTGACTTCACTGACGTTTCTAGTAAGAGAACTGTGATTACAAAGAAGAAGGTTGTAATGAAAAAAAGAAAAAAAAAACGCATCACCTACAAAAGCTCTACCATCAGGAATTTTATGTCCTGAAATCCTGGGCTGTTAAGAGAGCACTCTACTCGTGCCTCCAGCTTTCAGATCTCTTAGTTCACCACATTATTTACTGAGGATCCACATGTCTGGATGCCAACCAGGCAGCTGCACAAAACTGATACAGAAAAAGTGACTGATGCAGTTTTGAGATACTTCTTGATATGTACAGAAACAGCAATGTCCAAG
>NW_011112793.1:0-810 GCF_000146605.3 Meleagris gallopavo
AATTCCTGTTCTCTGAAATGTTTCTACTGAGCCCAGTAAAACTACACTCACCTTCAAATTCAGTATGTGATCCATAATTAGGAAGCACTTTGGACAATTGGTTTCAGGATCTAAACCTCCACCCCTCTGTTCTGGGTCCCAATTCAGCATCAGTTGCAACCAACTTTCCATCGGTTCTACAATTAAACTAAACAACAATAATAATGAATTTCAAAACAGAGGAACCATGAGAAGGCGGATATTCTAATACACTAAGTTCACTTAGTAAACCAGAGTCTTAAAAAGCAAAGCTCTGTCTACAGAACAACCATCATCATGCTGCAGAGCTGCTTGGAAGAATTACAGAATTGTAGGGGCTGGAAGGGAACTCTAGAGATTGGCGAGTTCAGCCCTGCTACAAAGCAGGACCCCTGCAGCAGCCTGCGCAGGTAGGCGTCCAGATGGGTCTTGAGTATCTCCAGAGGAGACTCACCACCTCTCCGAGCAGCCCGTCCCAGGGCTCCGTAACCCTCACTGTGAACAAGTTCTTATGCACATTGCTGTGGAACTTCCTGTGCTCCAGTCTATGGCCATTTCCCCTTGTCCTGTCCCCACAGATAGCTGAAAAATGGCCATGTCCCTTCATCTCCCACAAAGCTCTCTCCCATGTTTATCCACATCAAAAGCACGTAAGTTTATTATCCGTAATGTGGTAAAAGGCACTACACAGTGCAAAAAGCTCAAAGCTCTGGCTCTGAACTAGCTATATTTGATACTCAGCTTCAGTTGAAACCCTCCAGTGTCAATGCGTTATGCTGCAACTGCTAGACG
>NW_011112794.1:0-476 GCF_000146605.3 Meleagris gallopavo
GGACTAGACGTTTGCCTCTGGCACTTCTCCGAATCAGTACAGCACTGAGTAAGGACACGGGGGTTTCTCCATGTGAAATGTTACTTGGGGTACCATATCTAGGAAGGAAAAATGAGGTACTGCAGATGGAAACTGAAGATCTGTTTCTTAGGAAGACAATCCGAGTATATATTTCTTCACTATCATCTCTCAGGGTATTAGAAGAAAGGGAGAACGAAGAAAGTGAAGAAGTTGTTTTTAGAATTGTACCTTAGGAAGGAATTGCAGAGATAAAATCTGTAAAAGAAAAAGGGGGGGGAATTTGTGGAAAGTGAAAAGTGTTGTTTCTGCATTGATCACTGAAAAGGGGCAACTGATCTAAGGAATTAAGCAGTAACATATCCTTAGAAATTGCTCATGTGTGAAGTAAGAATACCATACGCATATTAGCAACATATTTTTGAAACTATAGTCCCCAGTTTACCTAACAAATTCTC
>NW_011112795.1:0-452 GCF_000146605.3 Meleagris gallopavo
CTCCACACAAATCTTAATGCCAATTTTAGAGGTGGTCTGAGCCAAAAAAAATATATATATTCCTCACCAAGCTACGGCTCTCTATCTTGCGGAGAAGGTAACAACATGACAAAGATTCAGTTTCCAAAAAGATCGTTTTTTTCCCCACAGGGAGTATATACTAAGGCAACACCAGCAAAAATCTATCTGTCCATTTCTGTCACTATACTCATTATTTAATAGGACAACAGATTTTCCTACTCTTCTATGCCCTTCTAGTTATTTTACGTACTCCTTTAAATTTAAACACACTTACATTTCCTGTGGCTCTAGTGAAATGCACCAAGAAGAGCAGGACTGAGGTTTTGAAATAAGTTTCTCTTATCCTGACAGTAACTTTGCCTCTCATTGATCTAGTATATATTTCCCAAGTCAATTGTGCATGGTTGCTCTAATATCTCCTCTTATAATTT
>NW_011112796.1:0-510 GCF_000146605.3 Meleagris gallopavo
CTAGAATCATAATAGGAATTATTCTTGTGTTTGCTGTTTTAATACAATATTCTTGAGTATGTCAGGGCAGTGGAGGAAGAACCCAAAGCTATGGAATCTATTAGCATGAATTTTGCTGGAAATGCTTAGCACGAAACAATAATAGTTTCAAGCCTCTTGAGGGGAAATAGAGCCACATTTGAAAATGTATTTTATATGTGCTCTTTATTATACTGTAGTTTCCTAGACACATTTGACTCCCAGAAAAAAGAAAGAAACGAGTAAAATCTGCAGATAGTGTATCATTACAGAACCTGAGACTTCTCAGAGACTGAGAAGATTCAACACTGCTATTAACAACAGCAAATAAGAGTGATTGATTATATTAAGCCCAATAACTTGGGTTCTGCTAAAGTATACCTTTCATCCATTTATAACCTGAAGTTATCTAAAAATTAAGAACCCATTACCAACCCCAGCAATTTGTTTTCCATTGATTACTAGTAATGAATGTTCTTCATTTCTCATTTG
>NW_011112797.1:0-543 GCF_000146605.3 Meleagris gallopavo
TTGTTACGTTTTCCCTAATATCCAACCTGAAGCTCCCCCGGCGCAACTGACGGCCGTTACCTCTTGTCCCATCGCTAGTTACCTGGGGGAAGCGGCCAACCCCCACCTCGCTCGCTACAACCACCTTTCGGGTAGTTGTAAAGCGGCGATAAGGTCTCTCTGCCCTGAGCCTCCCCTTCTCCAGATGAAACAATCCCAGCTCCCTCGGCTGCTACCCGTAGGTCTTGTGCTCCAGTCCCTTCACCAGCTTCGTTGCCCTCCTCTGGACACGCTCCAGAGCCTCAACATCTTTGTCGTAGTGAGGGGCCCAAAAGTGAACGCAGTACTCGAGGTGCGGCCTCACCAGGGCCGAGTACAGAGGGACGATCACCTCCCTAGTCCTGCTGACTACACGATTTCTGATCCAAGCCAGGATGCCGTTGGCCTTCTTGGCCCCCTGGGCACGCTGCTGGCTCATGTTCAGGCGGCTGTTGACTAATGCCCCCAGAACCGTTTCCTCGGTGCAGCTTTCCAGCCACTCTGCCCCCGAGCCCGTAGCGTTGC
>NW_011112798.1:0-550 GCF_000146605.3 Meleagris gallopavo
TTTAAGGAGCCAACTCACTTCTGGTTCAAAACCTTCCAGAGGAATAGAAAGTGGTGCTGCTGGCCCGGGCAATTTGTCCCCACGAACAGAAAACGCAAGGGAAAAACTGCTCGCCCCTCCCCCCACTGCCCTAGAGCATTTCAATGGAAAATAAAAGATGTATTAGAGAGTATTTCAAGAGATTGGAAAAGGAACTCAAATTCCTCTCACACTGCCCAGCCGTTTCCATGTGCATCAATTGTAATTTCGCAGTGAAAGTTTAAAATCGGGTGCTTTTCCTGCTTACTTTCCAGACTAAAACCAGTTTCAGATTCTCTCTGGGAAGAGGATTCTCCTTCCCATTAACTTGGTAAAAACCGCGCGAACCAGGAAAGTAACGGCAAGCACCGATCGCACCCTGATCCGAGCAGCAGCAAATTCTCAAATCTTTGCAGACGGAGAACCTCCCGGCTCCTTAAGGCTCACAGCTACGCTTTAAAAGGCCGCAGACCAAAGCAGAAAACAACACCTCGCCAAACGCAGCGAATCACCGCCCCGCTCGCCAAAAAGC
>NW_011112799.1:0-523 GCF_000146605.3 Meleagris gallopavo
AACTTCAAAACATTATTCAGAAAGAATGGACAAAATGTCTTATTTCAAACATGTTTCCTTTTTCTCATTAAACATGAAGCCACAAACTCATCAGTAGTTATTTCCAGAAAAAAAAAAGTAAAAAAAAAGTAGAGAGTTCCTAGAAGAGGAGAAACCGACCATGGCTCTTAACTAAACTCTATGACAGCCACTGAAGCAGCTACTCAAGACAGAATATATTTCACACAAAAAGGCTGGAGGAGAGCCAGCCCTCGATGAAGTGATTGGCTTATTTCAGAATACAAAGAATTTCTTTTGGCAGTAAGCCATGCTGACTTTCACTGGGGAGATGCTACAAAGAAAGCTGTGCAGAAATGATCAGAAGTAAGATAAAATACCATCTTTGGTATATAATGATTGGCCATTTGATGCACTTATACTTGCAATGTAGCTTTGCCAGTGGAATCCAAAACAAATAAAGGTTTTCAGTTGTTGAGAGGCTAAGCATATATATTTCCTGGACCTGTAGTTAGTACCTGATATA
>NW_011112800.1:0-425 GCF_000146605.3 Meleagris gallopavo
ATATTTTTATATTTATATGTATAAATAAAATTTTATATATATATATATATATATTAGGTGTTTATATCAGGATTTGTTTTTTACGTGATTAAATAATTTTAAGCATTTGGGAGTTTTGGTGATCTAGGTAAGTCTGGAAAACAAAGAGCTGTTGACACCTACTGAAGATCCAGCTGGTGGAAAGATCTAACAAAAGATCTACATTAAACTTTTAAAATCAACTTAGCAGTCATTTTTATATGTTAAATATGGAAATGTATTTCCAAACTTTAACTTGTAGTGCAGAGATGCTTGTAATCATTGTTTCTTGCATAAATGTACCAAAGAATTTACTCAACTTTAATTTCACTGTTGTAGTGTGACCTGTTGTATTACCAACTTTTACAGCATTTGTAACATTTAGAATAACTATGATTAGAACCTTC
>NW_011112801.1:0-533 GCF_000146605.3 Meleagris gallopavo
TGGGATTGTTTAGTCTGCAGAAGAGGAGGCTCAGGGGAGACCTCATTGCACTCTACAACTTCCTGGAGGGAGGCTGTGATGAGGAGGGGTTCGGCCTCTTCTCCCAGGCAACAAACAGGACCCAAGGAAACGGCCACAAGTTGTACCGCAGGAGGTTTAGATTAGACATGAGGAAAAACTTTTTCCCCCAGAGAGTGGTCGGGCACTGGAATGGCCTGCCCAGGGAGGTGGTGGAGTCACCGTCTCTGGCAGTGCTCAGGAGGCGTCTGGATGAGGAGCTTCGAGATATGGTTTAGTGGCTCGTGGTAGTCATGGTGATGGGAGGACGGTTGGGCTAGACGGTCCTGTATGTCCTTTCCAACCTTGCGAGTCTATGATTCTGTGATTCTGTGATTCTGTGATTCTATGATTCTATGATTCTATGATTCTATGAAAGGTTGCCCAGGGAAACGTTTGGTGGAGCTGCCACCTCCTGCTTGGAAGCCAAGGGCCCACGCCCATGAGGCGGTGACGGTGATGTCACAGTGGGTGTC
>NW_011112802.1:0-480 GCF_000146605.3 Meleagris gallopavo
CTTCCATAAAGCCTGGACAGAAAAGGATGGAAAGAAAGTCACACCTCCATCTTAACTGTTCTATCCTATCAAAACCCGTAAATTTTCCCCTCCAAGCTATAGAAGCTCCCCCAGCATCTTTTATTTTTAAATTCACGTATTTTAATACTTCATATAACATCCTAAGGTTGCATTTTGCTCTATCCTTACGTTGCGCAGCCTGCGACTCCTTACCACCTCCCCAGCATCCTCTCTGATGGAGATGCTAACATGTTGTGAATGAAGAAAAAACTTTTCTTTTACAGATATATCTTAATCAACCACACATCCACACTTCTGAAAGGGCTGGGTCCCCACTTAATCAACAGTTTGTACTGGAAGTATTTGGGTCAAGGACTTCCTACCAATACTAACAGCCTACATATCCCTATAAGTACCAGACAAGAATAGCACATGCATCTTAAGAACATCAATTCCATCACATTAATGAAACTGAACTGG
>NW_011112803.1:0-504 GCF_000146605.3 Meleagris gallopavo
TCCGTGCATCTAGGTGTCCAGCTTTCAACCTATGCTTTCCTCCCTCACTCCTATAGGCACTGACCTGTCTCTGTGCCCGCTGCCAAACACAAAGCAGTGAGTCTATAAAGGGAAAATAAAAGCCGGTGCAGAAGGCTTGCATTTGAAGGCTTTCACAGAAGAAAGGCAGCAGCAGAGGCAGCTCTGTGTTTTCCCCTACCCAGATCTAAATATTTATAAGTGACTTTGGAGAAGGTCTGACCTTCCCAACCCCTCCTGATGAGCTGCTGGCCCTGGGGGCTGGGGCCAGATGGGGAGAGGGAGCCCACCCCAGGCGTGCTGAGCAGGGACAGCACGCCTGCAATGCCAACCACGGCTTCAATTAGAAATTTCACTGAAATTTCAAATTACGGCTGTTTTTCTAAGCGATAGAATTATGCCGTGTTAGAGAGAAAGTGACAGGTAATTTGGGACACTGAGGATTTCTTGGACTCGATAGTTAATAGGGAGTTTAGCACCAATTCC
>NW_011112804.1:0-629 GCF_000146605.3 Meleagris gallopavo
AAGTGTAACCAGTAGCTGTAGTGGTAGCATTAGGTTGATAAGTGCTTTAAATTACTGTCACATGAGTGTGCTTTTGTCATGATAATGAGACATTTTCCATACCTGGCCAAAAATGGATAGCAGTTGTACTCTTGCAAGCAGAACACTCGACATTATTGTCTTGACAGGTCTGCTTAGGAATTTTGAATGTATTTATTGGTGCAGTTGTTTAAAATGCTTGTGCTCTTAAAGGACTCTGCTGGAGAGATTCCTAAGCACAAATGGTGAAGAGAGAGATACTTTGAAAAAAGGAAGATACTTTAAAAAAGAGTCCAGTGGAGGACCACAAAGATGGACAAGATGGCCTGGAGCATCTCCCCTATGAAGAAAGGCTGAGTGAACTGGGTCTGTTTAGCCTAGGAAAAAGAAGACTGAGAGGGGACCTGATCCAGGTCTATAAATATCTAAAGTGTGGGGGGCAGAGTGGCAAGGCCGGACTGTTTTCAGCAGTGTGTGGAGACAGGACGAGGGGAAACGGCCAGAAACTGCAGCATAGGAAGTTCTGCACAAATGTGCGCAAGAACTTCTTCACGGTGAGGGTGACGGAGCACTGGAACAGGCTGCCCAGGGAGGTTGTGGAGCCTCCTTCT
>NW_011112805.1:0-398 GCF_000146605.3 Meleagris gallopavo
TTCTCTTGTCATCAGAGCAAATCTCAGTAGCCATTTATAATAGCATACTGTTCTTTTTTTTTTTTGGTCAGCTGTGTGGCTCCAAAATTGATAAAACCCTTCAGATTTCAGTTTTCTATGGATTACTTATGCTCTTAACTGAGCTTTAAAAGGTGATACTAGCCCTAAATATGTTTTTAAGAAGTGCAGATTACTAGTCAGTGTAAGAAATATATACATGTAATAACTGAATCATGGAACTGGAGTGAAACAGTTCCTTCAGTATTATTCATAGGTCTGTTTGATATAAAGAATATTTTTACTCTGTGTGCTCTAATATATCTGTAATTTAGGCATAAATAGCTGATCCCCCAGAATGTGCACAAAAAGCTCCTCATCAGATGAAGGTCAGAAAACTG
>NW_011112806.1:0-496 GCF_000146605.3 Meleagris gallopavo
AAATGAGTGCAAGAGCCAAGAACCTATTGATTTTTTTTAAATACATGCTTCAATTAATTACATTATAGAACTAGTATTGATAGATGTCTAATTCTTTACAGTGTTTCACTAACAACAAATGTAAAGGGATACATGCAAGATCTATAGCCCATAGTTTTAAAGATTAGCTCATTTCAGAAAAAGTATTTTTAATTTACATGCTCATGTCCATAACTGCCAAACATGCAAGCTCAAATCCAAACATACATTATCTTAACAAAGAATCTCTAATCCATTAATAGAGGCGCAGATCTGTTTTTCCCTAACAGTCACCAATGCTATCAGGATAGAACGATTTTTCTTAAAAACTCACAAAAGACTTGTACTCTCAGCAACATGACTGATAAAATCAAAGGCCTGATCCAAGGCTTCCAGGGCATCTGGGAAAACTGCTAATAGAAAGGATTTCAGAATTCTTAGGATGAGTATCTCTGAAGGAATAGAATGTAAGTGTAAT
>NW_011112807.1:0-716 GCF_000146605.3 Meleagris gallopavo
AAATTGATAGTGGATCGGCCTTACCACAACGCTGAGATGAGAAGCGCAGGCAGAGAAGCGCAGGCGAGAAGCGCAGGCAGAGAAGCGCAAGCGAAGCAGCGCAGGCAGAGAAGCGCAAGCGAAGCAGCGCAGGCAAAGAAGAGAGCATCAGGTGACCTTGCCGGGAGTTATATCTCCTCGTTGACCGCAAAGCCCCCTGGGGAAACGTAGCTGCTCTTCTCCTCTGGACAGGCACCCGGAACTTGAGCATCAGCAGTCAAACCCCCAGTGCATTGCATGATGTTATGATGTGGAATACCGATAATGAAAAATCATGAAACCATGACACTCAGAAGAGAAGAATGAAATGAAGTTCCCAGAAGACTTCTCTGTTCCATTTCCATTTTTCTGGTGAGAAGATAAAACTGCCTGGGAGTCACAGGACCATTTCTTTTCTTGCCGCATCAAAGAGGGGTGCAAGAAAATCAAAAGTAGGTCAGTCCAGACTCCTTTTAGGTCTAACTAAAAGAGGTCCTTGAGAAAAAGAGATTGTTAACAGAATTGAGTTAAAAGTAAGTAGAAGAGTGTAATGGTAGGCACTGGACATGTTGTCAGAGAAGCCAGGGTAGACACTTCCTCTCAACTGCAACCATCCAACTCACTGCTTCTCCACTGAGTTCACCATCTATCAAAACCACATCTGTACAGCTCTGCAGAGGATGAAAGTCCTCCTTCAT
>NW_011112808.1:0-302 GCF_000146605.3 Meleagris gallopavo
CCACAGCTGGAGGGCAGATGCACGGCAGGAGAGCAGCAGCCCCAGCTCTGTTTTCACCCCATTCACCTCAGTGCTCTCTGGTGTAACCGGCATCAGCTCCAACTGCTCGGGGGTGAAGGTGCTCCCCCAGTGTCCTCGTGGAGCTCGGTGATGCTGCAACCCTGAATGGGGCTGTGCAGCCTTCGTTACTTCTGATTTCATTTAAACTGGGCCATAATCACCCCCCAGAGCCCCACAATCCGAGCTCTGCTCCGTTCTGAAGTCACCTTCCTTAACCTCGTGCTACATCCGGAATATTCTGG
>NW_011112809.1:0-364 GCF_000146605.3 Meleagris gallopavo
CCCAAGCAGATAGACGCATCAACAAGCAGTACTGCATTTTAGAAAGGAAAAGAAATGTAAGTTCCGTAAGATTTCCTTAATGTAAGTCAAAATACAAAGGATGTAAATATCCTTTGAAAGACTAGAAAAAACTTCTGTCCTAAACTCAAAAGTTTGTTTAGTCACTTTAGTCACGGTTCTTGCTATTTTCTACTCAGCTGCATAATGCTTTCCATGCTTATATATGAAAATGACACATTTATGTTGCTTATAACACTGATCCTCACTTAATAGTTATCATAGGTAATGCTAAGGCTGTTTCTTCAGGTACTTCCAGATGGTGAATCAGAGAACTTGCTTCAAGCGCAGCTCTGAATTATTTCAG
>NW_011112810.1:0-474 GCF_000146605.3 Meleagris gallopavo
CAGCTTGGGATCCTCCTTGGCCGTTCGGCACCCAATGTAGTGCCCCTTCTGCTTCTCGTGAGTTTCCTTGTACTTGTACTAAGAAAAGAAAAAACAACATCAGCAGCCACACAACTTCTCGCCTGAGCACCACCGACATAAAGGACCTCCCCGAGCTGCCACTCCTGTGACACATTTCCCAAGGGCATTCCCTCAGCACAGACAAAGCTCCCATCCATACAGAGCACACTCTCCAGTATCCAAAACACCTGTCCACGGATCACCACGGTTTCTCAAAAATACATCTGCCTTATCCTAATGCATGGAAGCAATGAAAACCATACTGAGGAAGATGCCTTGCTCTGCATGACTGCTCCAAGAATTAGCCTCACTGCACATCCTTAAGGAGAAAGCATTTGATAGTGGGGATTACAGGAACTGCAAGTATTCAGCAGCAGCAGCCACAGCCCTGGCACTGCCAAAATCAGTTTTACC
>NW_011112811.1:0-486 GCF_000146605.3 Meleagris gallopavo
CATCTTTTAGAGAGGATTCAAAACAATTCAGAGAGGTGAAACGCTTGGGCCAATGTGCCAAAAAACCTCTTTAGTGAGCCCAATTTTGAAGCAAGAAATTGGTTTTGCATGCATAAGGATACCCTCACTTCATGAGTGCTGTTCTGATGGAATAAACAGTGCTCTAGGCAGTTAAAACACAGCATGTGCAGGACTCCTCTCTAATGGGAGACATTCATACAAGATGAAAAAAATCACCTGGGAGGGACTGAACTTCTTCACCTACCAATAACAAGTGATGGTTCCCAAAACTGCATCACAGGAATGGTACACTGTTAACGTGAACATTTTTTTAAAACAAGCAAACAGGAGGGACTGAGTTCACTGGTCAGGATGCACGAATCACATACAGGACACAGTTCTCGGTGTTCGGTGCTACGGACCCCTTCTCTCCTTCCTCAGAGAGTGAATTGAGCTTCTACCAAACACACAACACCTGCAAACCCT
>NW_011112812.1:0-1209 GCF_000146605.3 Meleagris gallopavo
TACTTCTCAGCATAGCAGAGACGTGACCCAAAAAGCAGAATGCAATTCAAGGTAAATCTGGAACCAGCAGTGGTCAAGTGATCCAGGTGTTCCTGTGCTGCTCAGTCCTGACCCTGACTCCTTTTGATGGGTCCAGCTCCTCTGCTGCGAGCAGTGAGAAGATCACCAGACTCTCTGAGCCGGGTGGTGAGCCGAGAAGAAGATCTGGGCAGCTCAGCCGTATCTCTGACTCAGAGCATTTCTCCCCACTCTGTTTGTGCTGCCCGTTTCTGGCTCGATCATCTCATGCTGTCGATGCCTTTACTTTCCATCGAGAATTTACAGGCGGCTGATGGATGGCAGCTGTGGCCCATTGGGACTGGGGGCTCCAGGGGCTCCTACTCTGACTTCTCGGAGGGGGTCTTCTTGGGGTTGGGCAGTCCCATTGTGTTGGGGGTCCCATTGGGCTGTGGGGCTCTCTTGGCCCCTGCTTTATTGTGAGGAGTCCTATGGGGATTGGCAGGGGGTGAGGGTTCCCACGGGTCCTGCCTCTTCTGGGGGGGCTTATTGGATTTAGGAGGATGTGGAGAGGGAGTCCCATTGGGCTTGGGAATCTTGGGGGTCCCATTGGCATGGAGGGATTTTGGAGGGGTCGAGGGGGTCAAACGCCACCCAGGTTCAAGTATTTCTGCAGGGAGTGTGGGATACCCACCAAACCCCTTCCTACTTGGCTCTGTCCTACAACCATAGAGTCATGGAATCCTTAGAGTTGGAAGGGACCTTTCAAGGCCCTCTGGCCCAGCTCCCTGCAGTGCACAGGGACACCACAGCTCCATCAGGGTGCCCAGGGCCTGATCCAGCCTCCCTTGGAAGTCTCCAGGACAGGGCATCAACCACAGCACAGGGGAACCTGCTCCAGTGCCTCACCACCCTCACTGGAGGTTTGGCTCCAAGGAGAGGGACCACATCTGCAGCGCTGTGGAAGCATTACAGAACTCCTTGATGCTGAAGCTGTGTTGGAAAACGAGTCCTGATGAGTGTTTCTAAGAGGTCATGGCCAGAAAAACGCCTTATAAGAAGAGGGGAACAAGATGGACTTTTGTGTGCTTGTTTTGAAAAATAAGGAGCAGAACAAAGCAATGGCAATTTGAACTTGGAGTCAGTTCTGCCATTTTAAGCATCTGCTACTCCTCTTGTTGACAAAGCATTCAGATCTGCAGAAGGGTCTCC
>NW_011112813.1:0-376 GCF_000146605.3 Meleagris gallopavo
AGATAATCAGTTTTGAGACAGCTAGAACATGTCTCAAACAAGCAACCTTTCTTAATAAGAGGTGCCTCAACCCTCATCTAGACCCCTTCCAACAGCTCCACATCTTTATTGAACTAGGAGCCCCAGACCTGGGTACAGTATTCCAGATGGGGCCTTAAAATGACAGAGCAGAGAGGGACAATCATCTCCTTCTATCCCTCTCTTGATGTAGTCAAAGATACTGTTAGTCTTCTGGGCTGCAAGTACACACTGCTGATTCATGTCCAGCTTTCTACCCAGCAGACCTCCAAGCCCTTCTCCGCAGGGCTGCTCATAATGAATTCTTCTCCCAGTCTCTACACATATCTGGGATTGCTCTGACTCAATTCTGACTCTT
>NW_011112814.1:0-482 GCF_000146605.3 Meleagris gallopavo
CCTTTGCCCACTTTGACAATGTCTCTCTGGTACTTGCAGGGCTTGCTGAGGAAGTATTACTTGGGCACCCCTGTCTCCCCACGTGCCCCTCCAAGGTGGTTCTGGCCCTCGAGCAGTTGAGGTAAGGGTGGAAGTCTCTGGGGTTGCAAGGCAGATGGGTGTCCCGTTCTGGGTAGCTCCCGAAGGCCTGGAGGGGGAGGGGGTGAGGAGCCGCATCTGCAAGAGAGATGACTGGGCTGCTGTACCCAGTGAAGCTGAGATTCTGGGCAGGCGTTGCTCCAGCAGCACGGGTTGGAGGTGTTGGCTTTGCGGTTGTTGATTAGGAGAATCTTGGGTGTTGTCTGAATCAGTCCAGAGAGCAGTGGTAAAGGCCCTTTCTGTTTTCTCTTCCTTTTTTCCTCCTGTCAGCAAGTTGAAGCCCTCTTTAGGAAGCAAAGATGCTTGTGAAATGTTGGCTCTGTGCTGCAAGAACATTGTGTCAC
>NW_011112815.1:0-646 GCF_000146605.3 Meleagris gallopavo
AATACCCACTGGGTACCAGATCCAGACAGGAACAGCCCAAGGGAACATCTTTCAGCTCGCTCTGTTTTCCCACAGTCGAGTACTGAGTAGAGGACAACAGGTCCTTCTTTACTGGGGGTCACTCTCCGAGCACCTATCGGCTGGACAAGAGCCAAAGGTGAGCGGGAGGAAGGAGCGTGCAGATCGCACTGCACTCACACCTCTCCCCACGCCTACACCACTGGACCTTCCAGTGACGTCACAAGCAGGGGCACCGGATCCCGGACCCTGTGTCATAGAGCAGGGTGGGGTCCGGACCTAAAACTTCACCCGTTATTCATTCTCACTTCATACGTGTGCACCAACTGTACTCCTCCCCTTTCTCAACCTACCTGAGACAACTAAGAGCCCAGCCACAAAGCCATCTAGTGTGGCTCTGGAGCGGTCCTGTTGCATCCTGCCACAGGCCAGGTAGTGCAGCGGTGAACGTCCCCTCACTCCATCATAAAAGGCCACCAGATTGGCATGATCTGCTCTTGGTGAAGCCATGCTGGCTGTCTCCAATCCCCTCTTTGTCTCGTATGCGCCTTAACACAGCTTCTAGGAGGATCTGCTCCATGATCTTCCCAGGCACAGAAGTGAGGCTCAGCAGCCTGCAGTGCCCTGG
>NW_011112816.1:0-478 GCF_000146605.3 Meleagris gallopavo
TATCTCAAGGTAAACAGTGAGTCTGAGCTGAATGTGTTACTTTTCTGAGGTACATTTTGTCATTCTATGTGACCAACAGTGGAGGAAATGAGCATAGCTCAAAAGGAAGAAATAGTATCATTTTAAGCAAAAACATACAAAAACTCTCTGTGTTCAGCATCATCTATTCCTTCTTCTAGAGCTTAGAATGGCTACTTTGTCTCTAGAAAGAATTAGCTCCATACAACTGAAACATTTCCATTTGATGATGTTCAGTTTTCTATACTACTGGTGTAGAAGGAAAATATTTTGATTTTTTCAGTAATTTAAAAAAAAGCAAGTGGCATACAGATATGGAAACACAGCCAATGTAACTAACAAGGTCACTAGAAGGGATATGAACCCTTCTTGACTTTGTTTCTCTTTGTATATTCATTTAAGTATCCACCACAATAGGAAGGTGCAGATGGTCAATGATAAAGGTCTTAGCTGCAAGGCT
>NW_011112817.1:0-311 GCF_000146605.3 Meleagris gallopavo
TGCTATTAAGGCTGGTTTTGGTTCCGAGAGAAAACAGGCAGGCAGATTGACATCCTGCTCTAGGAAGGTATTTTGTCCTTATCACTGTGGTAGCAAAAGCCAGTTTTATCAGCACTGCTAAGAAGGCTGCAGTGGCTTGAGCATTAGAGAGCATGATGGCTTCCACCCAGACCAGCCTCCCAGTCCTCTTCTCCATAGGACACACAATGAAAGTCTTCAAAAAAAAAAAAAAACAAAAAAAGACAGCATTGACAGACGGAATAACAGAATGGTCATTCAGTCATTCTGTACTCAAGACTGACACATTTCCA
>NW_011112818.1:0-526 GCF_000146605.3 Meleagris gallopavo
TTACAAAAAGAAAAACACACACCCCTGTAGGCAGTACATGAAAACTACCTTTCCTACTGCCATTCTGATGTAGGGGCAAGTATTTCACCACATTGAGCTCTTTGCACAGATTTGATGTTGAAAAATATTTCTCCAAAACAGAATTACAAAGTAGATATTTTTGCCAAGTCTTACAATTTTTTAAGAAGTTTTCTTCATTGTTTAAAAGTGCTCCTTAGATACAAGCACTACATATAGTTAAAATAGCCTTTTCCCCATAAATTTGAAAAAAAAAGAGAGGAAAATGTTTTCTTTCAAACATATTGTATTGATTTTTTGGACATTTGAATTCAGGACACTCATTCCAGAGGTGCTCTATAGTTCCTTTGGAGTCTTCAGCTATATTTGACTGGTCAGAGAAGTGAAACTGTTCTACACTTGATAGTGGGTGGGAAACAACAAGCTGTAACTTGTACACAACACATGTTCAGAACAGTGTAACAAGTCCTGACATGTTTATTTCAAACTGCCTGCAAGATGCATAAAA
>NW_011112819.1:0-494 GCF_000146605.3 Meleagris gallopavo
ACTTACAGACCAAAGGACTGTAGAAGCAGGACACTGTCTTCCTTTTTGAGAGGTGACATATAAAATATAAACTTAAAAAAAAACTTTGAAGGGGCATATGAAATTAATCTCCTGACCCAGAAACAATGGAAAGCTTAGATGTGCAAGTATAGTCTTAGCATGGTATCCAGTATCTAGAAGCAGTGTCATTAGTATTAGGTAATTGCACACATTGTTGTAATAGTTACTTGCACAGACTAATAGAGACAATGAAGTTGGAAGGGATGTGTGGAGGCCATCTAGTCAAAACCCAAACTGAAAACATACCTCAGTATTCCAGATGTGGCCTTGCAAGTGTTGAGCAGAGATGTATTGCCATGCTGGCTAGAAAAAGCCATACTGACTCTCCTGGGGAAAAAAAAAGAATACAAAAATGAGCCCATGACCTATCCTTAGCCACAAAGCATAGGAACCAGTTACTGACATTCTATGAAAAGCTTGCCATATCCTTCATG
>NW_011112820.1:0-560 GCF_000146605.3 Meleagris gallopavo
TTCACAGTCACATCAGTAACTCAAGTTATGCTTCACTTAACCCTATGTTTGATGCTGTTAATCGAGGTAACAATATATCGATATGGTTCAAGTAAGAGATTTCCTTATTTTTGAATGCCTAAGTTAGTAGAAAATTATTTCAAATATTATCCTAATTTTATAAGCATATATGAGAATTATTACAAGAGTAAGTGGCAAAGTCACTGAAATTGAACTGCACGAAGAGACAGTTTAAGAATTTCTTCAGTAAGCCTCTGCCCACTGTATGAGTCAGGCTATAGAAGCACAGAAAGGTATACCAAGATTGCTTTGTTTTCTTCTGTAACAGAATACTTCTCCAAATAAAGTAAGCCTCAGGAAGCTGGGTTTTTTTTATTGTTTGTTTTTTGTTTTTTTTTAAGAACATATAATATTTATAGTTCAGTATTTCTGATAACACAAAAAAGATTCAGAGAATATTTAATTGAATGTGAAGGACATTCAACTTACACCAACTTCTTTTGGCTTCTTTTTTGGTGTAAGAACCAAGCAATAATTTTCTAAGGTGACAAGAGCTTTCC
>NW_011112821.1:0-536 GCF_000146605.3 Meleagris gallopavo
CATGGGCTTCTACAGAAATTTACACGTTATCTTAAAAAACAAAAAACAAAAAAACACATATTCAGCATCTTGTGTCTCAAGTCCTTTTCTGCACTGTAATGAAAAGCTTTGCTCAAGAGAAAGATATCCATTAGATACCTAAGCTTGAAGAGTGCGCCAAAGTTAATGAATTTTAAAACTAGATGAAAAGTTAAAAGCAACAGTACTTCAGATAAATATTCCTTTTGGTACCTAAATCTGTTTGGTATGAAAGAATTGGGCCTGGATTAATTTTGTTTCTGTCATTTTAAGATTTTTTTTCTTTGATTCTTAGGCGTCCTCTGAGTCAAAACCAGAAACAGATCTTGCTGTCTTTTATAATTAGATTTAAATATCTTAAGATTGATATTTATTCTGTGGAAGTTGTTTAAAACAATTAGCACTGAAATGATCGGAGGTAGACTTTGAATTTCATACCACTTAAAGATGAAGTGATGGAATTTCACACCAGCACTGATACTACTGGTTCTCTGAGAAGACTATCAATAGCTTAATAC
>NW_011112822.1:0-707 GCF_000146605.3 Meleagris gallopavo
GCAGTAAGAAACCGGATTGAGGTTTCAACAAAAGCAAGTGTAGGGTCTTACACCTAGGGGAGGTAATTAATTGCATGCACCAATACAGGCTGGGGGATGAGCTGCTGGAGAGGAGCTCTGCAGAGAGGGACCTGGGCGTCCTGGTGGACGACAGGTTGGCCATGAGCCAGCAGTGTGCCCTCGTGGCCAAAAAGGCCAATGGCATTCTGGGGTGCATTAAAAAGAGCGTGTCCAGCAGGTCGAGGGAGGTGATCCTCCCCCTCAACTCTGCCCTGGTAAGGCCTCATCTGGAGTACTGTGTCCAGTTCTGGGCTCCCCAGTACAAAAAAGACAGGGATCTCTTGGAAAGAGTCCAGCGGAGGGCCACGAAGATGGTGAAGGGCCTGGAGCATCTCCCCTATGAAGAAAGGCTAAGTGAACTGGGTCTGTTTAGCCTTGAGAAAAGACGATTGAGAGGGAACCTGATCCAGGTTTATAAATATCTGAGGTGTGGCGGCCATAGTGGTGAGGCCAGATTCTTTTCAGTGGTACGTGGAGACAGGACGAGGGGAAACGGACATAAGCTGCAGCATAGGAAGTTTTGCACGAATGTGTGTAAGAACTTCTTCACAGTGAGGTGACGGAGCACTGGAACAGGCTGCCCAGGGAGGGTTGGTGGGAGTCTCCTTCTCTGGAGATATTCAAGTCTCGCCTGGACGCCTACCTGT
>NW_011112823.1:0-358 GCF_000146605.3 Meleagris gallopavo
AAAGCAAAAGCTCATTTAAACTAGTGGAAATTCCCTGCATTTTCAGGAGTGTAAAATTTAGGATAGCAATTTAAGCAAGCTCTTATTGAATAAGGAGTGAAGAAATGCATTTTGCAGCACCTAAGATAAAGACAGTGGGAGACCACGATTAAAAAGAAACTGTGGAGTCTGATCTCCTGACTGTGAGTTACAACAGCAGAAATAGTGATATTCACTATTCCTATTATTTTGATACCTAGTTGCAGCATGACCCAGTAAAATCCGATATTATATATTTCAAAATATTTTATCCAGGGGGAACAGTAATGCATTGTTATATTTTTTAATGTTAGTAAAAACAGTTCTCAAAATTTGCGTC
>NW_011112824.1:0-423 GCF_000146605.3 Meleagris gallopavo
CCCAATGGAAAGCCAAGATGAGGGCAAAGGCAAGGAGAACTCAACAGAAAAGGGCAAAATATAGAGCCAATAAGACCGCAGCAGGAAAGGCCAAGGGCAAAAGCTGAGAAAACGCATCAAGAAACGGCACAATGGAAGGCCAAGGGAACATAGGATGTAAGCCCAGGCAAGCGTAAGAGAAAACATGGTAGGATCTGCCAAAATAGGAGGCGAAAGACAACAAGGCAAAGAAGGCCAATGCAAAAGGTGGCCGGTAGACCAAAACAAGAAGTCAAAGAGAATGCTGCTGGGAACGCCAAAACTGAATGCTGAAGACAATGTGGCAAAATAAAGCCAAGGATAAAAGGCCAAAGAGAATGTGGCATGGAATGGCAATCAACAGGAAGGCAAGGGAATGCCAGGCAAGCGCAAGGGCCAAGAGAA
>NW_011112825.1:0-438 GCF_000146605.3 Meleagris gallopavo
ATTCAGACACACCCAGGTATTAGTTGGCCAATGTGAGTTCAGAACTTTTTCAGAGAAAGCTGGGAAGCAGCAGAGACTGAGATGTCAAAAAAGGAAAAAGAACTGGAGGTCTCTGTTCCCTGTATCCGGAGTTCAATTTCCCCAACAAACCTAATGTTTCCTACAGCTATCAGGCTTCTGGCCCTAGCTGAAGATCTCCTGCATCAGATCCCATTTATCTTTAAGGTCTGGCCTGCTGACTCTAACAAGCCCTGCCACTGGGTGTGCCATGGCACCTGCTTTGCCAACCTGATGCCCATCTGGCTTGCTGATGAATCCAATTTCATTTTTTACCCTAGTGTGATACTAGTGCAGTTTGCTAATTGTCACAGGGGAATTATAAGTATTAATAGGCCTGGATTCAAAAAGCTGTAAAATCATATACCTATTATAAAGCTA
>NW_011112826.1:0-474 GCF_000146605.3 Meleagris gallopavo
TAACTGACAACTGATCTCACAATGCCTACCAGTTCCACATTTAAATCTAGACACAAGCAAACCACATTCCATCATGCTGTCACCTCGCTTTACTTACAACTTCGATGGCAGGTTGCCTTAGCCATGACTTTTCAACATGCAACTTGAGTACTACATTGTAGGTCCCACCCTGCAGTTAAGCAAGTACCTTACTGGTTCACGTTACTGGGTGACTCAAACCTTGTGCTTGAAGCTTTTCACCATCTTCACCAAATGAGAGCAAAACAGATGTCCCACTGATCAGGCGGATCTGTTAAGAGCAACTCTGCTATTATGATGCATCAAAACTGAGCAGTGACTTAAATAATTTAGGAGAACAATGATGTTTCTCTTTATTTTCAGCATAAATTACTAAGAAATCTATTTTAACTCCCTGTTCATACAGCTGACTGAGAATAAATACTGAAATGCCACTAACTACAGCATTGATGCAGA
>NW_011112827.1:0-826 GCF_000146605.3 Meleagris gallopavo
GCAGGGGCACCGGATCCCGGACCCTCTGTCATAGAGCAGGTGGGGTCCGGACCTAAAACTTCACCCGTTATTCATTCTCATTTCATACGTGTGCTCCAACTGTACTCCTCCCCTTTCTCAACCTACCTGAGACAACTAAGAGCCCAGCCACAAAGCCATCTAGTGTGGCTCTGGAGCGGTCCTGTTGCATCCTGCCACAGGCCAGGTAGTGCAGCGGTGAACGTCCCCTCACTCCATCATAAAAGGCCACCAGATTGGCATGATCTGCTCTTGGTGAAGCCATGCTGGCTGTCTCCAATCACCTCTTTGTCTCGTATGCGCCTTAACACAGCTTCTAGGAGGATCTGCTCCATGATCTTCCCAGGCACAGAAGTGAGGCTCAGCAGCCTGCAGTGCCCTGGGTCTTCCTTTCTCCCTTTCTTAAAATGGGATAACGTTTCCCTTTTCCAGTCACCGGGGACTTCACCAGACAGCCATGATTTTTCAAATACGATGCAGAGCGGCTTGGCAACCTCACCAGCCATCTCTTTCAGAACCCTGGGATAGATATCATCCGGCCCCATGGACTTAAGCACGTTCCATTTCACGAGGAGGACTCCAACTTGTTCCATTGTCACAGTGGGACAGAAACCACTCCCCATACGCTCACTTAAAGGCTCGCAGTCTTGGCAGACACGGGAAGCCCTGACCACCTGTGAAGACTGAGGCAAAGCACTCACTGAGCACCTCAGCTTCTTCTATGTGTGACAAAGCCAGCTCCCCATTACCTTTCATCCGAGGGGGAACACTCTCCTTGGCCTGTCTCCTCCTGCCCACGTCCTGCACA
>NW_011112828.1:0-497 GCF_000146605.3 Meleagris gallopavo
AGATTAAATACAGACCAGCTGACTCTGCACTCCCATCCCCCAAACAACTCCAATCTGTCGTTGATGGCAACAGTGCTGACGCCAGACAAAGACACCAGTGCCAGAGTAAACAGAAGGATTACTTAAATCTATATAGAACTGCATCCATATATACACACAGGCATATATGGCACAGCCGGAGCAGATCGAACACAGCAATACACAAAATTAGGAGTGCTTCTTTAAAAGCAAACCAAAACAATGAGCAAAATCACAAAACCACTGGTGGTTTCACTACCAGCTTTGCGTGCGTCCTGAATAGAAAGTAGGCACACGCACTGGGAAGACAGTATTTTGTGATGTATAGAGTGCTCGACAGCTCAATAAAACTGAGTGTCTGGTGCTTCCAGGGCAACAAAAAGGAGTAGCCTGTATGAGTCTTTTAAAAATAACAATGCACAGTAGAATTCCAATTAAATTTTCTCCTTGATTCTAGCCACAGACCGTACTGCTGAATT
>NW_011112829.1:0-435 GCF_000146605.3 Meleagris gallopavo
ACGAGTGTGCTTTTATTATTATGTAAAAGACAGGAGGGCGTGAGAGGTCCGGGTAAAGATGGGAATCATCCTCCCCTGGATGGAAAGGTCACGGAGAGAGCGGCTCAGAGCTCTCAGTGCTGCTGCCCGGTGCCTGAGGCTGGAGGCCTGATTCTAAGTCCCCTTCCAACAGGCTCTGCTTCTCCTCGCTGATGCTGACCTGCTCCTGCATGGATGTGCTGCTGTCGGGGCACTCGGACTGTGCTTGGGCTGGGCTGCACTGCAGAGGTGCTGGCTCACAGTCCAGGCTGGTGACTACGGTGGCTGGCAGGCTCAGGTCAGCATCTTCAGCAGAGCTGGGGGAAATGAGGGCTTGAACTTGGATGAGCGCCTTGTGTCCGTCACTGTTGTTATGCGGAAGGCTGTCATCTGAAGCGCAGCGATTCGTGCTTCCTA
>NW_011112830.1:0-361 GCF_000146605.3 Meleagris gallopavo
ATCAGAAGTTGAAGGAAATAAGCTAGGGGAAAAAAAAAAAAAAAAGCACAAAAACAATGAATCAAAAATCAGCTCCATAGTTTTAGGACTTCGTAAGGTAGGTAGTAGAGTTTGGTTGGTTGAAGTAGGCAAAAAAAAAAAAGAAAATGGATAAGGGAAAAATTACACTTTCTTCTAAGGAATAAACTGAGCAATAACAAGTTAAAGAACAGTAAATTTAGAAAAAAAAAAAGACTGAGCTAAATTTATATTTATTCACTTTATTTAAAATTTTTAGCACAAGATTTTCATAGTTAAGTAAATGTATTACTACTAGAAGATATTAAATTGATTTGAAAGTACGGGACATAAATTACTAAAT
>NW_011112831.1:0-503 GCF_000146605.3 Meleagris gallopavo
GTTGTAAACACCACATTACTGGAAGTGCAGTGATGACAGAAAGGAAATTGAGAAGGAAAAGAACTCAGGGAATGCAGTCAGAGCACTGCAGGAATTAAGCAGAACACACCAACCACACTGGCTTTGTCAGGTAAGAAAACAAGGAACAATGTGGGAAAATTTGTAAAACAACTGGAAGAGATAAAAAAAAATAGTACAGTGTAACTGTAAAAAGTAACATCCAGGCCAAACATCAGCTGGGACTTGTCAGCCAAAATCCCACCAGATCACAGAACCACAGAACGGCCTGGGTTGCAAAGGCCCACAGCGCCCATCAGTTCCAACCCCTGCTGTGTGCAGGTCGCCAACCAGCAGCCCAGGCTGCCCAGAGCCACATCCAGCCTGGCCTCGGATGCCTGCAGGGATGGGATGAGCATCCACAGCCTCCTTGGGCAACCTGGGACATCACCCTTACCATGATACAAGCGTGAGCTTTGTGGTAATAGGAGGCATGCATGCTCTGG
>NW_011112832.1:0-422 GCF_000146605.3 Meleagris gallopavo
GGAGGAGTTGGGCCTTGGTCAGGGAGCATACAGGCTGATCTTATTGGTTGTGAATGTTCAGATCACTAGTCAGCTCCCAGTTTACTATGAATGGTGCTACCAGAGCACAGCCTTTCCTTCAAACTGGTTGCTGAGGAGTCCAAACACCATATGGCTTCAATGCTGCCATGGAATATTTCTGTCTTAATGTAAAATTTCATTTATTCAATGGAATTACAATAGCGACTTCAAGGGAGAAGCAAATGGAACTTCACGAAAGTGCAAACAATGTGTTGGAGAAAAGAGCAGAAGGCAAGTGAGGCGAACCTGTTGAACGTCATTGGGGTACTTGTAGGTTTGTGCTGGAGTTTTAGTGGTGTGTTTGTATTAGTGTAGTGAAAAGAAATCTGTGCCTGTAGAAATTTAGATAATGTTAAGCTTAT
>NW_011112833.1:0-442 GCF_000146605.3 Meleagris gallopavo
ACGCGGGGAACTACCAGCATGTCAGTCTCACCTCTGTGCTGGTCACGGATCATGGAGCAGATCATCCTGGAAGCGACTCTCAAGCACACATTCCAGTGCGTCACCACCCTGTGCATGAAAAGCTTCCTCTTAATAACCAACCTAAACCTCCCCTGTCTCACTTGAAAACCATTTCCCCTTGTCCTATCGCTATCCACCCTCCTAAACAGCCGTTGCCCCCTCCTGCTTATGCGCTCCCTTCGAGTCTTGGAAGGCTGTCATGAGCTATCTCCAGAGCTTTCTCTTCTCCCACACAAACAATCCCAGTTCCCTCAACATTTCTTTCTAAGAGAGGTGCTCCAGCCCTCTGATCATCTTCGTGGCCCTTCTCTGGACCTGCTCCAAAGACTCCACATCATTCCTGTGCTGGAGCCCACGGCCTGGACGCAGTGCTGCACATGGG
>NW_011112834.1:0-417 GCF_000146605.3 Meleagris gallopavo
TTTGAACTTTTGTTTTATATCCACATAATGTCTGATAAGTATTTGCATCTATTTTGAAAGAAAAATTTCACACTGAAGAGATGGCAATGATTCTTCAATATTGATATCATTTCTAGTTTAATAACGTTGTAGTTAAACTGGCTATAATCCTGCTACATTCCTACATGAATCAGTATAAAAATGGTTTGTTACCTATGGCTTACCTACTTACTTTGGAAGTTTGATATTAAAAATAAATGTAGATCTCCTATAATAGCTAAGGAGAAGTCATATACAGTGTTAGTTATTCCAGGATGTTGTCACACTGATAACAACAAAATTGCATCTTGCCCAACAAAATTTCATCTTACTGACGTAAGTTATGCTGCTGTGCTTTGCTGATCTTTCTCACTTTCTGCTGCTACAGTTCTTTTTGGG
>NW_011112835.1:0-532 GCF_000146605.3 Meleagris gallopavo
AAACAAGGCAGTTCTGTTATTCTGGAGAGTGTAGTAGAATTGGGAATGTCATACTGAATAATAGAATTGCAGAATCCTTAGATTTGGAAGGGACCTTTAAAGGTCATCTAGTCTAACCTTGCTGAAATGAGCAGAGATATTCACAGCTACATCAGGTTGCCCTGGGCCTGATCCAGCCTCACCTTGAAAGCCTCCGAGGATGGGGCATCCACCACATCTCCAGGCAACTTGTTTCAGTGCTTTACCACTCTCACTGTAAAAGACTTTTTCCTTATATCTGATGTAAAAATCTACCCTCTTTAAGCTTGGAACCATTTCCCCTTTTTCTATCACCAGAGACCCTGCTAAAGAGTCTGTCCCCTTCTTTCCTTTAGCTCCCCTCCTCAAAGGCTTCTATGAGGTCATCAGGGAGTGTTCTCTTCTCCATGCTGAACAGCCCCAGCTCTCAGCCTGTCCTTGTAGAAGAGGTGCTCCATCCCTTGGATCATTTTTGTGGCCCTCTTCTTGACACACTTCAGCAGGTCCACATCTC
>NW_011112836.1:0-769 GCF_000146605.3 Meleagris gallopavo
GATAGTCTGTCTCCTCTGATTTGTATTATTTTTACTAAATTACTCCTTATTAGAAATGGCTGTAGCTGAGTCCATGAATTGTTGACAAAAGAATCGCTTCAGCTCTGTCTTTGATTATTCATGGTATGCTGTTAACTTTAGAATAATGTTCTATAGTTTCAGCTTTTAGGGCAAAGGAGTAAAACTTTCCTGAATGGAAAGAAAGGAAGCTGAAAGAGACTTGTCCCGTTTGAGTCTTAATCCAAGAGAGTTTTGTTCACATTAAACCAACAAATAAGATATCAACTGAGATATCATAGATATCAACTGAGTTTTTAAATTTTACCCCTTGGAATATCTTTGGATACCTTTTTCCAAAATTTCCTCAGTATGCAATGTATTGCAAGACTTTCAGTAGTATGCAATGTGCTTGTTAAGTACAAGTATTTGAATTGTAATTGTCTTTACTATTTCTTAATCTTAGTCTCAGCTGTGTTTTTCCTGGCATCTTTGCTAAATTTATTTCCAAGATACTAACTCATGGGAGCAGTTGCATGATTTCAAGCTGAGATTTGAAATGGGTTTTTGTAACATTTATGGAGTTCATTTGTTGAATCTTCTGTGAGGCTCAGAACTCTTGTGTTTGAGTACCACATAGACACCAATGCATTGACATCTCAGTACTTCGGTGCAGTTAAGGAAGAATTCTGTTATGGATGGGGAGTTAAAGCACTTAAAAATGGCACCCGTTCACCAGCACCTTATGGCTGAGTTGAGGGAAAAGCTTGCT
>NW_011112837.1:0-470 GCF_000146605.3 Meleagris gallopavo
TTTTGCAACTGTGCAAGTCTCTTAACCATCCCTGTCTTGCACTTGGAGATCGAAGTCGCTATTCTTTTTTGGATACCAAGAAGTAGGAACAAATGCTCCCAAGACCAGATAAATTCATTAATACTACGAGAAAACAAAAGTTGACCAGCAAATTACTAAGATCACTTGTCTCTTCTGATGCTGGAAAACCCAAAACAGTATAGGTTTGGATGAAGCTCTGGTCGGGGCATTGCACATGCACTGATCATATCTTTAGTGAGGCTTACTCATTCTACTTTCACTTTCATTTTTGTAGGGTCTTACTTCTTACACAGAGTCAACTACCACTCACAGTAATTAAGTGTGGAATATGGACTTGATATTGAGGAGGTCTCTGGTATCAGGGACATATGAAAACTGGGGCCAGGGTGTCTTTACAATATTTACAATAAAAAAAGACAAACCAAAAAATGAAATACAGTGGCTAGGAT
>NW_011112838.1:0-508 GCF_000146605.3 Meleagris gallopavo
TATTTTCTTGACTGGAATTTTAATTGCAGGATGTAATTTTGTCATGTCTATGGCAAATATGCAGAATACGGCTGCTTAATTAAGAACTCATTCAATGTGATACAGTACAGGCTTGGAGTGATATATTGTTTTTTATTCTTTCTTGATGTCTCATATTGATGGAGAGCAGCATGCCTACCCCTCAAAAAACAAAAAAGTGTGAAAGTCTTGGGAAGTCTTGGTTCCTTGTCTTTCAGATTCAGTATTTGTGCATGGTTTTAAATTTGTGATGTACACTCCTGCTGTCCTTTTACCTAATGATTTTCTGTATTAATTACAGTGTTAGTATGAACAGCAGAGTTGGAAAAAAGTCTATAGTGTGAAATCAGATGTGCTGTTCCAAAATCTCCCTTTACTCGTTTTCTAAGAGGAGTTGTACTGTTTGGGATCTGAATTCTCAGATTGTCAATGGCTATAGGAGTAGCTGATATTGGACAGATATTTGAAACAACTTCTAAATGCAACACTT
>NW_011112839.1:0-478 GCF_000146605.3 Meleagris gallopavo
ATTTTTGTCAGCAAACAGATAGAAGATGGTGCCAGCGTAGTAAAGAAAGCCTGTCCTTCCCTCCTCACCAGCGAGCACAAATCCCCACCGGACCCCTCTGTCGCGCTTCCCTGGCAGCCGTGATCAGCCAGTGATCAGCCAGGTGGACCTTGCCTCGCACCATAGCTTTGCGTTTCATTCCAGAGGGAGATAAGAGTCCAAAGTGCGGGGCTGCAGCTCGCAGGCACCGGGAGGGATCGGCTGCAGGGGCTGGGAGCTGGCGGCTGTCCTGCTGGCTGGGCCGCGGCAGTGCGGGTGGCAGCACGGGGCTGGGGGCTGCCTGCCTCCCACTGGGTGACCGCTGGAAGGCAGGAGGGCACCGTGTGCGGCTCTGTCCTGCTGCTGACTACAGTGCTGAAAGCGGCTGCTGTCAGCCTGTTCCTGGTGTTCCTCCATTACGTTACGACACGTCGCTCCTGCGCTGCCAGTGCTTCGTGTG
>NW_011112840.1:0-463 GCF_000146605.3 Meleagris gallopavo
TTCCACCACAGTTGACAAGCACCAGCACACAGCCAGGATCAGCCCAGGCACCTTGGTCATCACTGAGTGCCTGTGTGTGAGCAGTGCAGTCCCTGCTGAATAAGGACCAAGGATTGAGATGAGGGCCTCACACACAGACACCTCCTTGTGCACATCTGACCTCAGGTAAGAGGACTCCTGGCTCCCATGGATCTGTGAGGAACTGATCCCAACTGTGATCCAAACAAAACCTCAGGCCTGCAACTGTACTAACATTTCTAGCCCAGCAAGTGTTGGTACTCTCATTAGTGTAAAAGCACATAAAGACACATTCCAATTGGGGTGCACCATTGGTCTTAGCCTGGGTGCATAACACATCTGTGATATTTTTGTCCAGAAGGAGGCACACGGGCATTAGAGCTGTTGTGGGGCTCAGAATTGTCCAAGCAGCATAGACACTCCGAGGGCACAGCTTTCCTGAAGG
>NW_011112841.1:0-555 GCF_000146605.3 Meleagris gallopavo
ATCATCTCATGCTGTCGATGCCTTTACTTTCCATCGAGAATTTACAGGCGGCTGATGGATGGCAGCTGTGGCCCATTGGGACTGGGGGCTCCAGGGGCTCCTACTCTGACTTCTCGGAGGGGGTCTTCTTGGGGTTGGGCAGTCCCATTGTGTTGGGGGTCCCATTGGGCTGTGGGGCTCTCTTGGCCCCTGCTTTATTGTGAGGAGTCCTATGGGGATTGGCAGGGGGTGAGGGTTCCCACGGGTCCTGCCTCTTCTGGGGGGGCTTATTGGATTTAGGAGGATGTGGAGAGGGAGTCCCATTGGGCTTGGGAATCTTGGGGGTCCCATTGGCATGGAGGGATTTTGGAGGGGGTCGAGGGGGGTCAAACGGCCACCCAGGTTCAAGTATTTCTGCAGGGAGTGTGGGATACCCACCAAACCCCTTCCTACTTGGCTCTGTCCTACAACCATAGAGTCATGGAATCCTTAGAGTTGGAAGGGACCTTTCAAGGCCCTCTGGCCCAGCTCCCTGCAGTGCACAGGGACACCACAGCTCCATCAGGGTGCCCAGGG
>NW_011112842.1:0-507 GCF_000146605.3 Meleagris gallopavo
CACTTGTTCCATACACTCAAGTTGACCCAGCAGTGCTATCACTTAAAACACACAGAAGCATCCAAACCCCGAGCATGCACATCCCCTCCTGTGTTACGGGAGCCCACAGCTCCCCTTCACACCTCCGTGCATTTCTGGGCTTTTACATTGATGCAGCCGAGCTACAGCTCCGTGGCTGTCACACAAGGCCTGCAGGACTT
This sequence comes from Meleagris gallopavo, assembly GCF_000146605.3. Lineage (NCBI taxonomy): Eukaryota > Metazoa > Chordata > Aves > Galliformes > Phasianidae > Meleagris > Meleagris gallopavo. Next base: position 201 of record NW_011112842.1, read on the forward strand.
CTTTCTCTGCAAGCCCCATCTGCAGGCATTGCTTCATGAGGTTCACCACCTGCCCTCCTGAGCAAAGACAAGCACTAAGACCGAGAGCAAAGTGCCCCTGGCCCGGTCCCCCACCCTCACTCCTGGCACACATACTCTGCTATGTGGACTCATCCCCAAAGCTTGGCTGGACAACAGCACATGCATCACTCTTCAAACGCCCCATCCCAGCACCAAGGGATCAAAGCATCGGGGCAGCTGAAACCAAGTGCTGTGCGAGTTTCCCCTTAGCTCTGAACATGAACAAATCTACCCCCGAGCAACAGGT
>NW_011112843.1:0-537 GCF_000146605.3 Meleagris gallopavo
GTCCTATTGATAAGGTGATTTGCTTGGAATTCTTGTTAAACAAAGAGTACGGAGGGGAGGGGAGATGTCCGATCTTCTCCAGGCATTCCCCGTATCATGTAGTGAATTGTCCTTTTAAATTGGCAGAATACTGTTGCAATGTGTGACATATATTCTCAATGTTGGCTATACATATATACATACATATTACTTTAACTTATAGAACTCTAATAAAGTAGTAAGGCCCCTGAAATGAACTATAAAACAAAAACCCCAAACGGTAAAGACCATGAAGTTAACAAAATTCTTATTTTGTTCTGATGCAGAAACAACATTCAATTCTCACAGCTTGATGATCTTCAAGGTCCCTTCCAACTCAAGTCGTTCTATGATTCTAAGGCTGGATTTGTATTTGCCATCATTTTCAGTGTGATCTACCAGCATGGAACACTGAGAAATATTTCAACTTACCTCCCTACCTGACAATTACTTGATTACAACATTAGCTACTCCATCCGCATACTTCCTCCCAGGACTGTCATTCAAAACTTGATGTAC
>NW_011112844.1:0-533 GCF_000146605.3 Meleagris gallopavo
CTGTATTGCATCCCAGATGCAATCATTCATGTGAAGAAGCAATTTCCACTTCTGCTTCTGCCTCTTTAATTATACTGGCATCACTACAAGAGAAAATTGCTCATCCATCTCCATTCTTCACAAAGGCACTGTTTTAGTATAAAAGAGATTGTAACAATTCTAGTATTCATTTTTGGAAGAAAAGAAAGCCAGACAGGCATAAAACTCCGTATACACCACTTTATACTGGTGAACTGCATTACAATAAGCTTATTTAGTTTTCAAAACTTAGAGTTCATATTCTTAAAGATTCTCCAAGTGTTTGTTTTTTGTTTTTTGTTTGTTTTGTTTTTTTGTACATTTTGTTTTTGTTTCTTGTTTTGTTTTTTAAATTTTATTTTTTTATTTCTACTATTGTCATTGATGTATACAATTATTTGTATATTTTCATTTAAACTAATGATTGTTGGTATTACAGGTGCTGCTCTGTGCAGGAACAGTGTTACAACAATTGAAGGAATCATACAAAAACAGAAACTTAGAAACCACATTAT
>NW_011112845.1:0-519 GCF_000146605.3 Meleagris gallopavo
CTTACCTGTCTTGACAACCACCAAAAGAAGGACGAGAATAACAGTGCCTAAAGAGTTTTTATACAAAATAAATAGAAAAACAAAAACAGCCTTTGCTGTATTGCAATTATAAAATGTGTTTTAGATCTTCAGGATATTTCTATGGCCATAGAAAATGAAGGAATCAGGGCATCAGTGAGGATTTATTGCAACAAAAGCAAAGCAAATACAGAAAAAGATAGAATTTCGAAGAAGATGAAAACCAGCAACAATCAGGTGGTCTTTCTAGAATACTATAGGAAATATTAAACAGGATTTACAAGCCAAAAATCTAAACTAAAAAAAAAAAAAGGAAAATTATAATCTGCATAGCATGAAAACAAAAAGTACTTTCATCTAGGCATACACTTGATAATAATGTGTTTTCTCTCACATCAAAGAAAAGTTTTGTCGTTACTCAGAGAGGAATTATTTATAAAATTATCACTATATACTCAGTCTTCTCTTTGTAAAAAATATGTTGTAAAAGAGATCAAAAGT
>NW_011112846.1:0-550 GCF_000146605.3 Meleagris gallopavo
CACCCTGGGACGCCTGTGGGGGCTCCAGCACAGGAGGCGGCCGAGGATTTGGCAGCGCCTTCCCTGCAGGCAATTCTGCACCCAAAGCTCTCTGAGGAGAACTTCCCACCACACACCGCAATCTACAGAGCTGCTCAGGAGCATCACCGAAGAGCAGACGGTGCCAGGGGGCCGTGTGAGGACAGGGCACGCACGACGCGAGCTGAGAATTCTCGCTCACAGCTGCAGGCACGCCTGGCTGCCATGAGCACTGTGAGCTGGCAGCTCTCACAGGAAGCAAAAACTCGTGCCATACCGGTACGAGTTGCTGGGGCTTCTGTCCTGGCGCTCAGCTGGGAAGCCGGAGACGATTCCGCTCCACCCGCACCTGTCCACAAACACAGAGCAGCTCCTGTCACACTGGCCACGTACTGCTTTAGACTGCAATGCCAGCAGTGCTCCACAGCACTCTTCTCTCCCTGCTCCACAGCAGCATCTGGCAAACAGCTGCTGGGTGCCTGCAGCACCGTGCCAGTCCAGAAAGGAACCGTGTGCGGAACTGTCTGCAGAA
>NW_011112847.1:0-508 GCF_000146605.3 Meleagris gallopavo
CTGATATCCTTGACATGAAGCTGAGAAGCAGGACAATTCTAGGAAGAACTTTACAGAATGTATTAACTAGGGAATATAGCAATTAAATAAAATAATATAATAAAATATAGTAATGTAATTAAAGATGATATGAAAGAAGTAAGTTGAGAAGTAGCACAAAGTGAAGAAAAGTTGTCTGGGAAGAAATACATTTTCCTGCACATGATATGAATGGTAGTTGAAGATAAAGCAATTGAAGATAAAACTCTGTAAAGCAGTTCTCCTAATTCTCTTAATTATTAAAGAATCACTTTAGTTTTAGAAGCCTGGAGTCTGTAATGCAGTCAGTAATCAATATAGGGCATCAAAGAAAAGGGTATGATTGACAGGAAAATAGACAAAACCTAGAATGTGATCAAAAGAACATATGAGGAAGCTCAGATAATGATGTTAGCTGAATTTCACTGTGAAGCAATGTTCACAAGCATAAAAACAGTGTGGAGAAGGAATAACATTTTGAATGCTGATT
>NW_011112848.1:0-462 GCF_000146605.3 Meleagris gallopavo
GGAATGACAGCTTTTGGCTAATGAGGTTTCCTGGTTAGGAATCAGATTAACCTTTCAGACAGAAGTTTCTTAGTGTTGTTACCATCTGTCTCAAACGTATTTGCATCAAAAAAGATCACAAAGGTTATTCTCATTATTACAACCAAGAAAATAATTTACAGCAAATAGGGTATTCAATGCTGTAAAGTTCTAAGCAGTCAAAGAAGCCTCTGTAATCTTGATTATTTCCAGTTTTGAAAGCTTAGTTCTAAACACTGAAGCTTTACTTTTCAGAAGCACAAAGCATTTCAAAAAAATAAAACCCAAATCCACAAAAACAATCCAGAGTGACCCAAGCAGTAATGGTCACAAGTTGAATGACCATTAGCTTACATCATCCCAAAGTCTGTAGAATACTGGGGGGAAAAAAAGAAAAAATTTAGGCCTTTGTTCTCTCTCATCAAGTAGCAGCTGTGACCAAAT
>NW_011112849.1:0-474 GCF_000146605.3 Meleagris gallopavo
TGAGAATGAGGGGTATATTGCATGAAATTAAGTGTGGTTTGCCACCCAAAATGGAGAGTTTCCTGGCTTGCATTGGGGTGGCAGGTTCTGCTGAGGTGCCTGTGTCCTGTGGCAGGGGAAGGATTGATGAGTCTGCTGGGTGACGTGGAGAGGTGGCATAGAATTGCATGGCCCAAGGATGCTCTGCCAGCTCAGCAGCCCTCTGTGGGTCTGGGTGTGGGGTGGATGGAGCCAGGAGGACTGGGCACTATTCAAGGCCTCCCTGACACACCAGTAAGGAGTGGTGCTGGGAGTGGTGGTCTCACTGCAGCCCTCCTGGTTGGAGGTACCTGTGGCTGATGCACACTGCTATACCCAGATGGTTAATGATATGATGGCGTAATTGCAGTATAAACGAGTGTACACGGAGCCGAAATGCACGCGTATTAATCTGGGCTGAGGCAGTCCTGTAATTTGTGTATCCACATAACCCAA
>NW_011112850.1:0-436 GCF_000146605.3 Meleagris gallopavo
GTTTTCATCTATTACTCACCTTCCCCTTTAAGACCTGCCTTGATACAGTGACTGCACATTTAGAATATCATGTTTTACTTCAATCACTTTCAGATTTACTTACTTTTAAGTAAGCATCTGCATTAAAAACAAATACTGTATGCATGCTTAGGAGCTCACTTATCAATTTTATGCATTTTTGAATACAATAATCAATACTCAAATCTATTTGCAAAAAATTTGGTTTAATATTTTCTTCAAATAGAACCCTAGTCTGTTAGATTCTCTGTTATGCTATCAAAAGAAATGAGAAAATCTAACTCAACTGACAGTGAAGTGTAAAAAAGTCAACACATAAGATGTCAGAAGTACAGTTGCTCTAAGTTGTGATATAAAGAAATCCAAACACTTTATCAAGTATTATTTCTTTAAATTGGCCAACGTAACTATGATTTGG
>NW_011112851.1:0-460 GCF_000146605.3 Meleagris gallopavo
ACTGGTAGAGGAGAGTTTCAGGAATGTACCACTCACGGCACTGCAGTCTGCTGCAAACCCTATAATGTTACTGCCTTCATTATGTTCAAATCTGTGCACTAAATAGCCCTAGGTAGGGACAACAGAGTTTTGACACAACAGAATTATTACATGAACATAAACCTTCTAAGACTAGAATTAGAATTGGCTGCATAGGTGCCAGAGGTCTTACATTGCTGTACACTGCTTTTCTAAAGTAATAGAACTTTTCTTTTGTGTTCCTCTGTCATCTGATTTAAGGACCATTTATCTTTGGAAGTAATACTTATCAATGTCTAGTTTGAAAAATGAAAAAAGACAAAATCCTTTTTCTAAGAAGTGCATTTTGTTTCCTTTGCTATAGAAGACTTCTTAAATGAAGAGTAGCTTCCTGCAGTCATTACTACTTAATATATATGCAAAGCAGTCTCTGCAAATATTT
>NW_011112852.1:0-439 GCF_000146605.3 Meleagris gallopavo
GATTCTGTGAGTCTATGACTGCATCTTGGGAGGGAACGGCCAATCAAGGAAACTCCAGATGCTCTGGAGGAAACCACACTGGTTGGTGCCATCATCAAATGAACCTGAGCTCTTGCCTCCCAGAGGATATTTTGCAATAGAAGTCTTGAAGATTTCTTAGCTGATGTCCCAACCTAGGTTCCCTCCCTGTCTGGAGGCTGGCAGCAGAGAAAGCCAGTGGAGGAGTGAAGTTCTTTGTCTTTTGACCCAACTATTCCATGACAATGCCTCTGAAACAACAACCAAACCATGGAAAGGATGAAGAAAAAAAGGGAGCTGCACAAACTGAGTTAACTCTTGCTGGATTTTCTGTTTGACGAGAAGTGTAACACCACAGGCAGTGCTGGACCACGTGCTGCACATCACAGCCTGCCCATCAGCTGTGCTCAGCAGCTCGGGA
>NW_011112853.1:0-458 GCF_000146605.3 Meleagris gallopavo
ATTCTGATGTTTTTTTTCAGAGTAATACGAACTGTGTTTGCAATTGGGTGGATTGAGTTTGCTCCGCTAAAGCTTTTGTTACGCGTAACACGATGAGAATGATGGAATTAAAAGAAGGCACAGGGCTGACTTTTTACCTTTCAGGAAATGTTGTTCTCTCCATCTTAGGACGTTTATCCCGCTTGATTAAAAAAACTAAATAAAATAATAATTAAAAAAGAGCACCAGCACCAAACCAGGCCCCAGCTATAGGCCACTGCTCAGAAATCTGGGGTTGGTTGGTTGGTTGGTATTTTTTTGTCAACTTTTGGTAGAAAGCCCTTGGGATGCAGTGCTCCTCCATCCCCAGGGTCGGGCAGGAGCTGGTTGCTCTGGTCTGGGAGGTTGGCCAGCGGGTTGCGAGCGCTCGTGAAGCTGTGCTGGAGGACCGCTGCTGTCCTGCCCAGAGCTGTGTGCCC
>NW_011112854.1:0-457 GCF_000146605.3 Meleagris gallopavo
TTTCCTTCAGTTTCATGGGAAAAAAAAAAGAAAAAAAAAAAAGGGAAAAAGAAATCTTTCCTTGCCCACGTGCAGCTGGTTCCCTGAGGAAAGCCAGGGGCAGCTGGTGTAAAGGAGGTTTAACACTGAGTGGGGGACTGAAGAGGAGAAGAGTGATGTGAGGAAAAGTGATGCCAGTCCCATGGGGCCAATGGGAGTAGAAATGGGGTGGGGAAGCTGAGGAGGACATTTGTCCACACAGTGACAGAGCAAAGCTCATTAGGAGACAACCTGGGTCAGTATCAGTTGCTAAGGACTGCTTTAAATTCCTGTTTTTTCGTAGAGGAAATGGACCTGGGGGTATTGATTGATGCTCGGCTGAACATGAGCCGACAGTGTGCCCAGGTGGCCAAGAAGGCCAATGGCATCCTGGCTTGCATCAGAAACAGTGTTGCCAGCTGGAGCAGAGAGGTGGTTG
>NW_011112855.1:0-424 GCF_000146605.3 Meleagris gallopavo
AAATCCAATTGCATCATTGTTTGGGAATTGTTGAATCATGACCTGAACCACTGATTGATCACCTGAGGCAAGCATTGAGTCAGCTGCGGGAGCACAGGTGAAGGTAATTTACCTGTGTTACTGGAAGGGGTGGAGCCTGGCTGCACCCCTCCTAGACCACATTTAAAGACTGACTGGGATTAGGGAGGGCTCTTTTTCTGGAGATTGCTCCTTTTGGAGTTCTTCTGTAAGCTTAGGATACGGGTGAGCATTTTTCATTTATTTTCAATTTATCCTTTTTTCACCATGATAATCCTTCTAGTTATGTGACCTGTACAATGCCAGCCTAACTGCTCTACTCTGCTAGTTGTGTGTTTGTTGATTGTAGAATCATTTTTTCAAACTGAACTCAGAATATATCCATAAAATGTACTAACAAGTCACC
>NW_011112856.1:0-535 GCF_000146605.3 Meleagris gallopavo
GTCAAATTTAGAAACTGATTCACTTCTTTAAATTAGACTAACTAATTGTAAGTTGGAAAGGAAAGTTTGTGGTTTCTAAAATATGCAAAAGCTTACTTTCTAGAAAAAAAAAAAAGGAACTTTTAGAGCTTTTCAGAGGACAAAAAGTTCAATTATTTTTAAAAACAAAATTGATAAACATTCCAGATGAATAAAATATAGTAGCATAAAATAATAGAAACACGTTGCCAAATAGAGGTGTTTTTTTTTGTTTTTTTTTTGTTTTTTTTTACAAAAAGTCTATTCTTCAATGAAAAAGTTGGTTGGAAATTCTTCACCAGTTCTTGCTATAAGTCATCTCACTCCTTTTTGGCAATGTAGACTTATCCCTTGGTTGTATACTTCATCTGCCTAACCTTTTCATAATCTATAAGAACTTCATAAACACCAGTACACTTAATCTAAAAACAGGTCTATGATATACATTCTATTATCTACCACTGCAAAGCAGAAGTGAAAAGCAGTTTAATGCTTACAGATAATAATACATCTAGCC
>NW_011112857.1:0-390 GCF_000146605.3 Meleagris gallopavo
AATGAGAAACTGAAACTGAGTTTCATACTATTCAACAGTGAAAGCTTGCAAAAGATTTTGTCGTCTTAAGATGGATCCCAAAAATAAAATTAAAATCTCATTTAAAATAGTAGAATATTGTAGCAGGAAGGCATATAAATGCCACAATGACAATAATAAGAAAAACTCCTGAAGGAAATGACAGATATGGTTTTATGAAAAAATGTATTAGTATGCAATGGTAGATAATCTATATGGTATGTGACTAGTCTAATAAAACCACTGAGAGGGGAAAGCAAAATTATATAAAATTACATAAAATTCCCACATTTGTCATGCTTTAAAAAATAGTGAATAACTGAAGACAAAAATGAGAGTCAAGCAATAGTTTTACCAGAGACTGTTTAAGAA
>NW_011112858.1:0-2088 GCF_000146605.3 Meleagris gallopavo
GTGTTTCTTTCTGGCCAGCAAGTAAAATAAATAAATACAATAAATAAATAATCAAACGAATCTTACAAAAAAAAAAAAGTCTTGAATAATTACTCCAATACTTAATCTGTAGAGCATATTTCTACCGATACCCAAATATTCCAATGAATGTTGAGAGACAGCAGGATTTGAAGAGTGAGAGAAATATCAGAATTTCATGCTCTTCCAGAAGGACAGTATGTTTATAATAACAGAAGCACTGATATTACTTATTGATCATGTCTGGTACCATTCCATTCCTAAAGGGGAAAGTTGCTGTTTGAAATAATTATTATAAATAGGAATAAATCTCAAGTATAAAAATCTCTTCCCCACTGGAAGAACTGAAGCTCCATCTAGAGGCTTTTCTTCCTCTACTGTCATTTGTAGTATATGTAATATCACCTAGAAATGTGAACAATATTAAATGTCAGAGGCTTCCTTTGTACCTCCTCTTTTGTTATTCATATTGGGTCTTGCCCTGAACCTTTGCCTGGCAACACTAGCTCCTTCACTGCCATCAAGTGGTAAGAAGCCAAAACTGAGCTTAAACATGTAAAATCTCAATAATCAGATTACACGATCACTACAGCACAGAGACAACCATAAATACACAGTACTGAAAAGCTTTATGATGTGCATCACAGAAGTTCTGGTACCTCTGCTCTACAGCATTCAGAAGCCTCACAGAGCAATTCTAGTAATTATTTCCAAATATCTTTTGTGGATTCCATTTTTGTCTTGAATTGCGTATAATAAAGATCTATGTCCATGTTCCTCATCATTATATTTAGAACAAAAAGGTCTCACTGTAAAAAGAAATTTTAAGCAATAACATATGTCATACTTTACATTGGAAAAATACCAAATCTGGCTACGAGAAGGAAGACCACAATATAATTAGAGGGAATAGCACAACCATCTCCCCAGCCTCAGTGCTGTCTACTGGCAGCATCTCAAAAGAAAGGGCAAAACGGCAGCAGCTCACCGCTCCGGCAGTGTCTCCTGCAGCAAGTATGCAGCTATGGAGCTTCTTTGTGCTCCACAGCTGAGATCAACTGCCGACAGTCGCTGCATCAGAAGTCTCAGTGCTCCACAATCGACAGTGACCTGCAGGGAAATGAACACGGACCGCACCAAAAACTGGGAGGGTTTGTCCAAATGAAATAAATAGGAAACAGAGCTCATAAAGCAATAGCAGAATGTAGCCATACTTCAAGAGCTTGATGACTTCCATATCAGCCCATGGGTGACTTCAGGCACAGCTACTCCTACGGTCACCCATTACAGTGTTTCAAATTACGGCAGTCCCGCAAGGGCTTCTCACCACTAGAAATATCTCTGAAAGAAACTTCTAGCCTACGAACTGCATTCGTTGCCTCTCTGTATCTGCTATCCCACACACGCTGCCTTATTTCACTGGACTTTCCCTCCAGCAGTTAGCCAACTGGCTATGCTGTACATGACAAAAGCGACGGACAAAGACTGCTTCGCCTTGTCCTATTAGAGAAGACTGTGGCTGGCGTACACAACAGAGCTTAACAATTCAACCTCTGCTACAGAAATTTAAAAACGGATAAAGCAATATTTACCTGACTAAACTACACTGAAAATATATATATATATACACTGGAGGTATTTTATCCTTATCTGTACTTCCTTAGGGCAGAGAGAACTAGTGACACACTCCTCTCAGACACTGTGCCTTGCAGGGCTCAGACATACCCCTGCTGTGCAGGAACCAGGCCAGCTCTGCCAAGGGCCACTCGCACAGAGCGGTCTGCCACAGCTATGCCATGGGGAAAGCAGCCCCCAGGGACCCCATTATCCACGTAGGAAAGGGTGAGCTAAATACCTGGCCTGCATGCTGGCTTGGCCCAGGAGCCCAGCTGCACAGTGATGCTGATGTTACTGCAATCCTCTGACCCAGCTGTGAAAAATTCTCTTTCCAAATAACCTTTGGTACAACACCTATATATCAAAGCTGGGACCACATCAAATATTTGTTCAAGAATGACTGTGGAAAGCCACAAAAGATAAAAAGCATACATTACAAAACTTAGGGTAATT
>NW_011112859.1:0-1494 GCF_000146605.3 Meleagris gallopavo
TGCTTTGATAGCCACTTATCCATTTATCTTTGACAGATCTGAACTTGACTCAGATTCCATAGAATAATTGGCAGAAAAGTTCTCTATCAGAACTAAAGAAACGGGGGGAAAAACACCCAAATTTCCATAACATGACTATTTGTTTCCTTGTTTTCTCCATACCAGCAAAACTGTCTTTGGGTCCTTAGTAGTGCTGATGGGTGCCAAATTTTGGGATGATTCACCTAGAAAATCACACTTTAGATTTGAGTGAGATAACATGAATCCAGTAATATATCCAGGGAAACAAGCCAAGTTTCTGTAAAACAGTAGCAAACTACTGTCTGCTTTAAATAAAATGTGCATTATCGAATGTGAAGAGATTTAAAATATTTGATAAATATTTTACTCTCTGTACCGTTATAAATAGCTTGAGTTAAAACAGTTTACTATTCCAGGTGTAAACTGTAAAATCTCAGACAACTCTTTAGGAAGATTTCCATTAAAACTTCAGAGGAATTAACATGTTGCAATACATACTGTGAGCACATAGCTGTGTTATGTGCTGCCCTACTTGTGTCAAGTAACACAATTTGCATCCTTGTTACCAACCCCCTTGTCTTTCTTTCCAAATATTTTCTGTAAGTCTAGCGCTGTCTTACATGTCTCTTAGGCCAGACTGCAAGGTCTGTCCCAGATTTAATTTTCTTCTATGTGGAATGTATCTAAAGTCTTTCACATCTTTGTGTTCACTTTTTGAGAGGAGATAAAATGATGTAGCCAACAATAGGGGAAACCTGTTCCTGATATTGCAATATTTTTCCTGTTTTGACATTATGTTGTTATATGCTATTAATTACTTGACAAAAATTAAACAGATTGCCATCTGTTAGATTATACAACCGCAAGTGTTTCTACATTCAAAATAAATCATAGTGGCTGTTCAGTGTGATGCTGTTTTCCAGCCTGGGGAAGGACAGACTGCTTGAAGGAACTAAATCCCATCACTGCTGAAACTGTTGTTTAACCACTATAAGAATTGTTATGTTCCTGAGAAGTGTTCTTAAAAAAAAGGTCATTCTTGGTGTCCTTTTCTTGAACATGGAAGGAGAGGATGAGAAACTGAAAAGGAAAAAGAGTTTTAAGTTTGTGTTCCTTTGTTACGTGTTGCACTTGTGCTGGTATTTATGAAGAATGGGTAGGGAGTAGCATAGTGCGTTGACAAGCTCAGTTTACTATTATGTTATGTATGTCTGCTAATAAAAGGACACAATAGGCATGACTCACAGCTTTTCTGATGTGCTGTCATTTTGAGTGACATGTTGATGTCTGCCCTGGAGCTCTCTAGACTGAACAGTTGCTATATGTTGAGCTGAAATGTCAAGTTTGCTGCAAAGCCACATCTTTTGTGGGTCAGACACAACTGTTTTGGATGTCATGCTATTTTTCAGAAGTAGTAGATCCAGAAAAATAACTTCACCATTAGCTCAGCTTGTGTGATGAATCTATCAGCTG
>NW_011112860.1:0-2547 GCF_000146605.3 Meleagris gallopavo
GTTAAGTCAAGTGATGGGGCAGATCCAAGTTGGAGGACTTTGTTTTAAATGAACCACTCACCACAGAGTGATAGAATTCCCTCGTGGGGGGAAAAGCAAGAATTTCTGGGGAAATACAAGATCAGATAACTTGTAAATTTATCTGACATTGGCACCTCAGCTTTTTCAGCTGAAGCAGCTTGCAAGTGCCCCAGAAGGACATTGACTTCCTCTTTGCATCTCGGTGCTTTGTAGTTCTGGGCTTCTTTGCTCCATGTTTGCTGTTGTGAAGCTATTGGAAAGGTCCCATCTGAAAGGCACCCTCCTCCTGGAGCTGTATGCTACACAAAGCAGCCCTGGTATCCCTGATATGCTGCAAAAATCTTTTCCCCTCACTGCACTGTTGTCTTTGAGCTCAGCTGCAGATGACCCAAATGACTGAATGAACTCTTATGCGCCACAATTATTTCCCCCTAACTTAATAATAATGGTGATGGTAAACAAAGTTACTGTTCAGTCTTGCACAAAACATGGGGCCATGCTGGTTCCAGCTACATTTGTCCATAGATCGGAATCACCAAAATGAAAGCAAATAACTCTCATTGTTATAAGAGGAGAGATTACGTATATGGTGGAGTTTGGGCAACAGAAGTGCCCTCAGTTTCTGATGCAAACTCAGTGAACAGGGGATGAAAAGGAAGATGGCAGAGCCCCAGAAGCCCTGCAGGCTGGAAGCAAAGCCTTTCTATGGGAGCACAGCAAACTGGGAGCCATCAGAGGTGAGCTGGGTTCTTCCATCAGCTGCTGGCTCACATGAGTGTGTTTGTTTTCTGATATATCTGCTCATGCAATACTCCCTGCTCACAGGCTCTGGGGCTCTCTCCAAATCCCACAGGCAACTGCAACACAGGCCTCGGTTTGTGCATGGGGTGGTCAGGAGCCAGCACATGTGACAGTGGCTCTGTTCCCATTTCATGCGAAATAAGCACATTTCATCACCTCCTACTGATGGTATACTGAGTATGGAGTGATTTGGTTAAGCAGTGTTCACCCTATAGATTTCCAAACTCAAAATTCTGGTTTCAGGAAAATATGCCTTTTCCAAATATTGAAGAAATTCAGCAGACAAAGGTGTATGTTAAGGAAATAGAAAGGCAAAACTGTGATTAGTACAAGTTCTTTGCTTAAGCCTCATCTCTTAGTACTTGATGAAGATCTTTGGATGCACAGATTGAAGCATGCCATCCTTCAAGTAGCATCCCCACAAGATAAGAATGAATCAGCCAGCATCCAGCACAGGGCAAGAAGCAGGGCTCGATCCTCAAGGCTGCCTCTGCACAGAGCCCCACAGCCACTGCAGTGAGCATAGCAGGAACAGGCTCAGCCCCTAATGCCACGCAGTAGACTTCAGTGGAATTGCCTTAATTATTCAAATTCAGTAAAAGTTTACCCAGACATTTATTTACAGCAATAGAAGGGCACAGCTTGCTTGATGATAAACTGCTGCCTGAAGCCCATTTCCATCTGTAATTGTTAGCACAGCTGATGGTTGTCCCTTGGTTCAAAGAATCACCCATTATTATGGGTTCCACTTCATGACTCAGCTTCTGAGAGATATTCAGGGTGGCAGAGGGACAAATTGCCAGGCTGGCATCTCCTTCTACTGACTGGGTGGGAGCAGGACGTGGCTCTGCATGATGGGCATTTATCTGTCCTGACAGAGAAAGCACATTTGTGCTCTGCGAGCTGTCTGAAGGGATTACACTGACTGAGGCCATAATCGTGTGCACTGATATTGTTGATGTATTATAAATGGTCCATTATTCATCCACATGAGGAAAGCCAGAGGAATGGAAAATTAAAATGTGAAGCTAGTGAGCACAAAAAACGAGCAAGTGATTCATGCAGTGTGGAAAATGGGCCTCACTGGATGTAGATCGGTGGTGCTGTTAAGTACAGCACCGGGGGCTAATAATTCAGCTCGTTCATGGTAACATTTGACTCCCTCTCAGCCCTTAAAACAGCACAAAGAGCCTCTATGGGACTTAGTCCTCCCAGAGGAGAGGGTGGAGAAGGTTTTGTCCAGCAGGTACAAACAGCAACAGAACAACAGTGATGACCCAGATTCGCTCTGACAGTCTTATGTCCCCTCCTCCTTTCATTTCAGGCTGAGGCTGCAGACTCTCCTTCCTGAGCATCCTCCCTCCTTTCTGGGAAGGCCCTCTCATTCCCCTGCTGAACAGCAGGGAAAAGCAAATGAAATGTGATTTATATTTGGATACAAAATTGTCACTTAAAATGAAATGGCTATTTTTTTCTCTGGACGAAACATTGACTTTCCTCTCCCAGAGTTTAAACTTTATTCCTACTGTAAAGATCTTTTAGAAAGAAGTGAAGAACACTTTCCCACTTCCGTTTCCAAGCTGATCAGGTGCCACAGAAAACCAGAAGCTCTCAAAGGTAATGGAAAGTCCTCAGAAAACTGCCTGAAACTTCAAAACTGCAAAGGAATGAAGGAGTGAGATATTCCAAATGCCCTATTACTAAGTTTTATTATAAATCACGTGT
>NW_011112861.1:0-2084 GCF_000146605.3 Meleagris gallopavo
AGCCGGCGGCCCCGCCTATGGCCCCGCCCCGCGGGAACGCGGCGCGGGCGGAGAATATGCTGAAGTGCGACTGGCCAGCCCTGTTTTCCGAGCAGGGCCAGTGGCGCAATGGATAACGCGTCTGACTACGGATCAGAAGATTCTAGGTTCGACTCCTGGCTGGCTCGGCAGCTCATTTTGCCCAGAGATGTGGTCATGGAAGCCCCATCCGTAGAGACACTCAAGGTCAGGCTAGAGCAGACTCTGAGCAACCCGTCCCTGTTGTCCCTGCTGTGGGTGTCCCTGTTCTCACTGCAGGGGACTTGGACTACATGACCCTTAAGTGTCTCCTTCAACTCAAATGATTCTATGATCTTAAGAAACATCCCTCTTAAGGAAACTGCATAGAGCTAAAATGTATCAGGAAAGACTTACTAGCTCTAATGCAATATAGTTAAGCTTAGTAGAAAACTCTTGATAAAACTTTTAACTTCTTCCATTCAGGTAATACATAGATTTTCATTAAAATTTAAGTTTACAGAGTCAAGATTTGAACTACGGAGGAAAATAAACCAATCAATTCTTTATTAATCGTGAGTTAATCTGCATTATAGATTAATCATGTGTCATAGTCAGCTTAGTTACATTTGAAATCAGATCAGTTTTATATGTTTAAAAATAAATAAATAGAGTACTTATGTATTTTATCTAATAGGATACATCACTAAGACTTAAGTCATTAGTGAAATAACATTTACACTAGACAGGATTTAGAGATTTCAATATGAAGGAGAAGCAAAAAATTAAATAACTGCGTGAAAAATTGGAATGACATATTTCCATATGACTACAATGTCAAGACATTTTCTGTGATAGTTTAGACCTGATCCTTTGTCTAGGGCAGCCTTCAGATCAAGTAAAAAGCCACAATCTGAAGAAACCTGTTTATCCTTCTTCTGGGGGCCTGAAGTAGAATTCAAAAGCAAAAGAAAAGAAATATTATGGACAATACAACTCATTAATTCTGTTAATTCTAGACAGAGATAATTTGAAGGGATAATTCCTAAATTCTTGAGGGTAGCCAGTCTCCACTGCTTTGCAGAAGTAAGATGTTTATCATCAAAATACAGATCCCTTGCTGCTTATTAATGACCAGTTTAGATCTTTAATTGATAATGGTTTGGAAAGGTAAGCATCATGAATACACAGCTTACCTTTGGAATTACTGATATAAATAAAATTACCAGATGGGCTTTTACTACACCACAAATAGGATTTGGTGCAATGTATAGCTTATAATTCCCTATACGTTTTGATTTATTGATTAATCTCTAGAAGATACAACTCTAGAGCTTTGCAGCTACTACAAAGAAAAAGATAGAGAAGATTAAAATGCAATGAAAAAGGGTTCCTAAATGAAATAAGACTCCAGTCAACTGTAACTAGAGCCACTCTAGTTATTATTTCCTTGTTAGTTGGTGGTCACTGGTAAATGAAGCCCCAGCTTTAAAGGATTCATTTAGTCTTCGGCTTTTTTTCACTTCAAGATGCCTTTGTTACATACTTTCAATAAAAGAGGTGAAGGTCTCTGCTTGAGGTATGGCAATCAATCTTCACTTGCAAGCACAGATAGCCTTTATATCCATATAGGTAATGATGTAGCATAGACGTAGCATAGCATAGATGCTTTTGTAAACATTATCATTTTGAAATATTTCCCAGTCCTTTCAGTTAATATGTAATATGATAAAAAATAAAACTTCACTGCACTCCAGCAGATCCATTAGTGCAGGTTTCTAAACTGTTTTGCAAATGGTAATTTATCATTTATATAACAAACCTGTGAGGCAAAAAACATTTGCACTTCAGGCCATTTAATCCAAAAATCCGTTCAACCTACTGTAAAGTTTCTCAAATGAAAAGGTTAATTTAAGTAGTAAACTAGAGAAAAAAAGCAAAATTTTTCTGAAGCAACATATAAATGTGGAATATTAAAAATCATTTAGCAGCAGCATTAACTCAGAATTGCACCGATTAAGATGGCAGTACACAGCAGTATGATATAACTTGAATTTTGATGAACTTTCATTTTCATGTAGTATTAA
>NW_011112862.1:0-7575 GCF_000146605.3 Meleagris gallopavo
TTCTGAAAGTTAAAATTTTGAAGTAGAATTAAAAAATTCTTTAATATTTCTTCATGAATGGAAACTCAATGTTGTTATTACCTGTCATGACATAACCCCACTTGTACAGACTAGATAGAATTTTATTTTGTAAATTTCCTAGACAGGAGGAGATAGCTATGTGGTAAAAATGGAAGTGAGGAAAGCCAGTGTCTGGCAACTGCTATACTGTACTGCACAGGTAGCTAAGACACCACTTCACAGAGTAGTAATTGACCACAGTGTATGGTATATTAACCACAACTTTATTTTTACATATGGGATGAACATATTCTAGTTTTAGCTTAGAATTTACACAGATACATAAATTTTCTACTCTGTAGGAACCACGCCTGTGTGAACAGTTGCTCTCAATCAAAGCAGCAGCCACATTTTTTCCCCATGTGCTTTGCAGGTTTCAGGTTTGCTAGCCTCTGCTCTACTGACACCCCTAAGCTGCCACCCCAAATTGCCAATACACTAGGTCCATCAGCTTTCCTAAGCAGCAGTAAACTCATGAGAAATAGAAGTGCTCAGTGTTCAGCACATCTATAATTGTGAACAAAAAGTTTAAACCAAATGAAAACCAAGATGCTGTGGTGTTACATGATCAAAACCTTACAGGCTCTGATGGAAGGACTAGGGAGGATTGGTCGGCGTTTGGAAATAAAGCTGTAGTAGAGAGAAACAGGGAATTTTAAAACTGAGGATGGAGAGCAATTGACTCTGCTAATGGAAACACATGCAGTATTAAATGAAAGTACTCCACACCTTCTTCCTAAGGTGGCACTTGGGAGCTCAGTCTCTGCATCCTGTAGGGTATGCTTCAAGCACAGTGTGAGGGGGAAATCAGCTGCATGATTCCAGCTCTGGTTAATGGGAGCTGTGCTCCTAATCCACATGGTGCACAGTATAAAATATTTACCTATGCCTTTCTAGTGAGGCTACTTGTGTAATTTCAAGGGAAGAAGTAGCCAAGGGGAAACTGCTTTATACCAATTAAATGGAGAAGAACTGGATGGAGGGCAATTCAGGGTGTTCACCCTTACCGGGAGATCTGTGTTTAAACATCTCGATGGGACATTTTTTAATGAAGAACAAAACTTCACGCCCTGTGTATGTCAGAAAGGGCTAGCTGGGGCCCACAACACAGAATTTCTCTCTGAGGAAGAAGACTAGTATGCACTGAAGCTTCCTGCTGAGTGATATATTTACTTTATCAAGATGCTCACAGAGAACTGTGTAAGCATGTGTATTCATAAATCATTTCACCTCTGGACTATTGATGGGAAAATGCCACAAGGCTAGAAGGTTTAGAAAACACCTTCCGAGTGTGTTGAAGCTTTTGTCAAAGTTTATCAGATTCTTTCTGACCCTGTGAAGTTTTCTTCTCGTCTTTCTTCTACTCCTCCTCTTTATTCAGCTTATAAAGTTTTTTTCCACGCTCCTCCTATTCCCTTCATTCTTCATTTGCTCTACTCCAGTCTTCAGTTTTACTATAGTGCTGCAGCTCTCCTGTCTCCAAAAACAAACAGCTGTTGTGCTGATCTTCAATCTCAGTCTGAAATGAAGAGGCCAGAACAGAAAAGTGTAGAAGATGCTTTCGTGGTATATCAATATCTTAAGTCACTTTGTCTCATTTTGCTTAGTCACAACTGAGTCTAAGTTGGTACAGACCATGCTGGATTGGGCTTTAGGTAACCTGATGTAGTGTAAAGAAAATCATGGCATGAGTTGGAACTAGTTTCTAGCATTATGATCCTTTCCATCTCAAACCATTCTATGACTCTATGACTATTATTCAATTATTCTCTGATTTAATAGTCAACTTCCTGAGGACCAAAAAGAAATACTCCACTGTGAGTATTGGGCACCTTTGCGCATGTCGCATCAGTAGAAGCATTTGGAATAGGGAAGCTTAAACACCATCTGGCCTGTCAACTCTGATGACGTTCTAATGCGTCCTACATCTACAGATCAGAAGTTTCATCCATAAATGTTTAAAAGAGCAATCCACCTACAGTCAGGCCCAGCAAAACTTTACTACAGATATTTGTGGAAAAAAGAAAAAAAAAAAGAAAAAAGAAAAAAAGAAAAAAAAGAAAAGAAAAAAAAAAAAGAGCACAGCCACTGGATCAGAAATTTACTAAATCTCTCTCAAATTTTTAAATAATCCAGACTGGTGTACTGGTGCCTGTGCATTGTTTTACAATTATTTTATTTCATCATACAATACAGAGTCCTCTGTGTAGGATACACAGTTTGGATGCAACTCTTCCTCACACTGGGCATCAATGAAACATCAGTGCAAGCCACAATTGGACAGTTTTAGACCAACACTGTGGTATCAGAGGAGTTACTCTTTATTGGCAAGGGTGTAAATGAGATCAGAATCTGGCCAGTTCTGTACCACTGCAATCATACTTGAGAGCTGAGCTAAGACTCACAGGCAAGAATGTGCATTTATCTGCCAAGCCTATCAGCTTGTTGAACCTCAGGTTACATATGTTTGCAGATTTTCTACACGAGCAGTAACAAAGACGATCATCTGGTGTAGGACAACTACAAAAGATAATCATTTATACTGAGTTCTGGTACGCAGTTCCTGCTGCTTCTGATGTTTGCAGCTATGAAGGTATCAACTCTTTTGTCTCCAGTGTTACTCTAGTTTTCCCAGCCAGCAAGTCAGTCAGATCGAGTCTGAACTGCCAGACGTTTCCATCCAGCTCACTAGAGTACATTCAATTTAGGCAGAAGTGGTGAGAAAAGAGCACTCATGCAGCTCCTGCTTGCTATGCTGCCAGACAAGAAAGGGCTGCTGCCGTTCCCACAGAGTAAGAGGCAAGGGCTCATGGGTGGGTGGAATGCAGACAACTGTGCAAAGATCAGGATTAGAAAACAGTATACAAAAGCACTCTTGGTCCTACTCTGCATTTACCAAAATCATCTCTAGATAGTGACTTGCTCTCCTGCAGAGATCTGTAACGGGTTGCCTGGGGTTCACCAAAGCCTCACCCTCTTATGCAGGTTTTCTTTGCTGCTGCTGCTTTAAAACCCTTTCATTTGTTTTATGCATCTCAAAACATAATTTACAGATACAATACACTGAGAAATACTGTGTCCGCTCTCTCACAAGAAAAAGTAGGTTTTCTGTACCTTTGGCTTAGGAGCAGCATCTGCTCTTTCCTGGAGAATATGGGACTCCCAAGGATGCTACATTAATATGCACTTTTGCACACTACTGAAGTGACAAGTAGTGGAGGAATTGAGAATGGATTACCTTATTCTGCTCCCCAAGTCCCCTTCTGAGTAGTACTCACATCAAAAGGAGAAAGACAATGACACAATAAGTCTGTCAAGGTTGCAACACACAAATGTCCCAGTATGTTTCTGATCAATTGCCCAATTTAAGACCTTTGACTGCTGATGCAACCCAGTCTGGCCACTCTGGTCCCCCTGCAAGTAAAGATAGTGAAGTGAGAAAAAGACAGGTTTTGGCTTCTTAAGAGGAGAATTATTTATTTATTTATTTATTTATTTATTTATTTATTTTATTTTATTTTATTTTAAACATAAAACAGAAAGGAGGCAAGAATATGAGCATTCAAGATCCCAGGAGTTCACAACAAATAATGTAGGTTTGGGAGGAATGCCCTAATATCAAAACCCTTCTGCATCCTGGAATACTAATACGTGCTGAAAAGCGAGTAGAGTTAACTTTACGAAAACTAACAAGGATAGTACTTCCTTCCAGTGAAGTACATTTCATGTATTTGTGACCATAAACTTTCTCAATAGTCAGTATACTACTTTCTTATCCTATCCTCATGAATTCCTTTCTGTCAGTGTCCAGCTTTAGCCAGCAACCCTTTAACTGAACAACACTTTTAAGTTACTTGGGCAAAAAAATGTCTATTCCCCCTTCCCAACCACTCCCATTCCATTAGGACTCATACTGGAAAGTATCAGCTTTTGATCCTCTCTTTCCATCTGCTGCAAACTGCTGCAAACTGCTGCAAAAGGGTAATTCGGTTCCTTGGCAAAGAGGCAGAACAGAGGCAGCAAGGAGAGTCTCAGAACTGGCTTTTCACTGGGTTTCAGCAAGAAGTGACAATAAGGAAGACTCAATATCCATGTAAGTGCAGAGAAATTCAGAAAAAATGAGGCAGGTGGTTGTTCATCTTTGAGTTCACCAAGAAATACTGGGCCATGCTGAGCCCATCAGGAAGACCCAAGGCCTGAGCAACCTGATCTATTTGTAGATGTCCCTGTTCATTGTAGGGGAGTTGGATGACTTTAGGGGGTCTTTCAAGCTCAAACAGTTCTATGATTCTGTGAAGACCCATGTTGCTATCCTACTTCTGCTCAGGCTGAAACAGTTACTCTTATCACAAGAAATTGTCTCTGTAAAATAAGGACAACAATCTTGCATGAAAAAATGCACAGCTAGCCACACTAGCCATGTTCACAATGGCCACCTCAGCATCTTTGTGCAGAGGCATGCTCCTGTGCAATTGAGACAGGCTCCGTGGGCCAGAGATCACCATGATGCCAATTACTGCAAGCCTAAACAGGACCAGTTAGAGGTAGTTAATGATATCCATATTTCTTGTTGAGGCTGGCAGACTTCTCTGGGTGAAGTTTCCCTGCTTCATGAGAGTAAAGCCATTCCCACTTCCCATTTCTGGAAAAAAAAAAAAAAAAAGGAAAAATAAAAACCAATAATTGTATTTGTTACCATTCAGCTGCAGTGGGGTGGGAGGACAGTGGATGATTCCTTTCTCTCCTCAGAAAAGTGATAGCTTCAGAAAATCTTCCACCTGGAAGAATGAACAACCACTCCATGCACACCCAAATGCAATATGTGCATGTACAGAAAGTGGGCAGTGTCTTTCATCTTACCTCTATAACTTTGTAATCTTCTGCTGTGCTCTGTGTACTTACATACCAATATATGTTCTTTATCCAACAGTCAGATTGCTGATGGCCAGACTTGTTTCTTTGAATTTTAGTGTTTCCCTGCAGAAACTAACAACCTACTCAAAGATTAGGACAGGCACAAGGCATTGCCCCTCTGTTCTCCATGAGGAATGGTGAGAAAGAGAAAGAAAAGAAATAGAAGAAATAAAGACTGTTCCCATGGGTTTGCAGTCCACAGTGGAGATACATGCAGTAAAGTGCAAAAATACTTTATTATTGTCATGTGCAGAAAACTTTTCCTGTTGTCAAGTGCAAGCAAGCTGAATTGGCTTCAGAGAGACAGGCTGCTAGCCAGTAAGCCCTGAACACCAGCCCACATGTAACAGCTCTCCAGAGGCTGCCAGCCCTATAGAGAGACCAGAAAGCAAAAGAAAGCATTTAAAAGCAGCCCATCCCTTCTCGCTGAGAGCTGGCTCAAGTAAACCAAAGTGCAGTCGCAGCACTCAAGGAAAGCCCCCACCCCTTGTTTCTTGGGCCATCTTCAACCTGGCAGAGGCCCACAGCGGAGCAGGGAGACAGCTTCCCACCCCCTGCCTCTTGATTATGGGTCGGCTCAGATTAGGGCAGGCCTGTCAGAGGACGGAGGGGCAGACCACCCCAGCCTGCGTGGGCCAGCTGGAATCCCTCTGTGTCCACCAGAGACACAGCGGGCCCAGGGGCCCTGCTTGGGCGATGGCCTGGGGTGGATTACTCAGAGAAAGACAGGGAACATAAACACTGGCTTTGTTCTGGTTTGGCCCTCAGAGGCATGTGAGAAACAAAGAGAATTTCCCTGCAGCATCATCCTCCCGAGTCTGCAGAAGCAGAGTAAGAAAAAAGGAGGGCCATAAACCCTCTCTGACATACAGTTCTAGGCCACCAGTCTGCATGCTAGGTTACTGCCTGTGTGTTTGTTAAGAGAATATTCATTATCATGATCTGGAAGATGCAGAGTAAATCCTGCCTTATGAAAAAATTAATAAATGAACAACTTCCCACGTAGCCACAGCACTGACACAGAACCTGTCACTTCTTTCCAGGCCACAGGCCCGCCATATTGTTTGCCCTCCTCACCCTCCCCTGGTAGGTCAGTGCAGGTTAGGGTTCATATGCCACCACTGTTGGGGTTCTCTGGGTGAGATCAGAATCCATGCACACTTGTGTGTGAGCACATGCATGGCACCATGCAGTGACGGATACTTGTGTTTATTGGTGTTATTTGTAAAGGTACCTGGAGGCAGTATAGCAGTGACTGGCAATGGCAAATGGTCACAAGGGGGAGTGGGTTGTCTGTCCCACACTGGTAAGGACTCATGCTGGAGAAATCTCTGCACCATTGTGAACTATCCTCCTGTTGGAGGGTCTCAAACTGTGCTCAGGAGACTTAATGCTTCTCCTTGGCATGTCCTTCTGGTAGTGCTTCCTCTTTTCTGTGATACCTTTTGCTGCCTGGGGGAAATTTCCCAAGGATCTCAACTGGCACCCAGAAAGCTCTGCAAAACCCCAGTAAGATGGTGGCATCCTTTTGCCCAAGGACATGCAACTGCAGCTGTTCAGGCTCACCCAGAGGAACAGAAAAGTCTCCATGGGTTTGGAAAGGAGGACAAAGAAGGAGCATCAGGCTTCTTGAACTGGATGCTATGCTCACTGAGTTAAACATAGTACTAAGCTACTTCAGACATAGCTGCTAGCCAGATGTATTTGCCTGTCTAGTTGGAGCCCCATACATGGCCATCAAATACTATTCCTGTGTAGATTTCAAACCCTTTCTTCTCTTATCTATAACATCATGGTGACACATAGAAGGTGGATACTAATCAGTTCTTCTCTTTCACGGTGAAAATAAGGGAGTGGTAAGTGGAGTTAGTGGGACGTACGTTCAAAACAAACTTAAGTCGATCACACAGAGTATAGAGACTTTTAATGGAGCAAGACAAAGTCAGGGGAATTCTGTGATCATATGAGCAAAAGCTCTCCACAAACTTTAGGTATTTCTTCTAAAGAAAATCAAATCAAGCTAACTCTGAGGATTCACTATTGCCTAGTGAATATCATGTATGAATCTCACTGGGTTAACAATGATATACTTTACCCAAAACCTCGAAAAATAATTGGTTAATTGTGATCTTTGCTTACTGAAGGAAGGAATCAAAGTAAGATTTACAGACACAGTAGTGTTCCTTGCTTACCATAAAGTCACTTCACAAAAAATAACTATCTTCTGTAATTCCAAAGCATGTAAGTAGCTCTAAACAATATTTTCCATTAAGATGTGAATAAGTTATTATCAAGTAAAGCACAAGTGGTTTAGACTTCTTAATTGTTCCTTGTTAGCTCAAGTTCATCGTGTGGCCCTCCTCAGAAGAACAGTTTAAAAACGTGGCAGAATAAGCTCATGTCCTCTTTCAGCTCAGCTATGGAGCGCAGGACCCAGGCAACATAATCTTACTGCTCTATTGCAGATGTTCAACTTTGAATTATATTGCTGGCAGGTACAAGAATTGTATTCCTTGAATATAAATGGGCATCTTTTTGTGCTAAGTTATATGCAATTGATTTCCTGTGAGTTCTGACTTTAAGTGAAAACAGAAAAAAAGG
>NW_011112862.1:8544-12121 GCF_000146605.3 Meleagris gallopavo
GAGAAGGAATGGAAGAGGAAAGGGAAGAGGGAAGGAAAGAGGGAAGGAAAGAGGGAAGGAAGGCAAGGGAAGAGGGAAGAGAGGACAAGAAGGAAGAAAATTGAAGAGAAGAAGCAAGAGAAAAAAATAGAGCTCTTTCAGTCTCCTCTGGAGGTCTAAAAGGTCTTATTACCAGTGATAATTTAGCTAACAAACATCTGACCTGAATCAGCTTATGCAGCTATTTGGGTCCTTTCTTCACTTTAAAAATAAATCCTCAAGCCCCAGTTGGAAAACTTGCATGGCAAGGGAGATTTAATCCATACCAAGATTTTGGTCAGATATTTTTCAAACACTGGCATAAATTTTTAATTTGGACTTTGATATCCAAACAGGCCCAGCTGTAGTCCTCCTGGGGATCCTTCCAGAGGCCTGGACTTTGAACAGGCTCTGCAGCAAACTGCAGAGACTACTGAAAATTCTGACGGCTGGTGCTGAACTACTGAGCACTACAATAAACTGGAAAGCAACACATCCTCCCACTTGGAGGGTCTGTTTAGAAAGAGTTTCTCGAAGGAGAACAAATGGAAATATAGTACACAGAGGCAGGAAATGCTGGTGTATTTGTGTCTCCATCTGGGAAACATTCTGGGAATGTACTGAGAAACACAGTATTAACACCTTGAAACGTGAAAAAGCAAATAAACATGACTGGATATGATTTCATTATTTGCTTTATTCTGTTTTGATTTCCTCTTCACACTGCAGGTACCATGTACAGTATTTTTTAGATCTGGCCCTAGATAACCATGTGTTAACTCTTTGGATGCTGATCATTAAAAAAAACTAAAAAGGGATTTTTCTTTTCTTGTGGCAAGCCTTCTTAGATCTTCCACAATCTTCACTTCACTGCAGGTTGTGGCCAGCTGCTTCTTTTTGAGAGCAGCAAGTCAAGAACATGAAACATGGTAAAGACATTTTCTTACTGTTTGAGGTCCAATACCCATTAGAAGTGTAAAGCTTTGATATGCTAATATCTTACCAACAGAAATTAATACTACAGACAGAGCTCCAGGTACAGCTGCTATGGTATTTTGAATGCAGATTATCTTAATGATATTAATTCACTAGAAAACCACACTTTCGTTAAATAGTGAAGTCAATGTCATTATGCCATTGCTAACTAAGAAAGTATGATTACCTGGACTTGAGACAGAGAAATTCAATAGTGCTACAACAGTGTAAAACTGAGCTGATGTGATGTGATCATCAGATTCTGATGTCTCATCATCTGTGATACCTCTGGAAGATGACAGATCTGGTTTTCTTTCTCAAGCACTGAGTTCTTTGGATTGGTTAGCATGTTTTAGCGAACAATTCTTAAGCCTTTGCATAGTTGGCCTAGACAGTCTTGAAGGTTTTTTCCAGCCTTGGTTATTCTATGCTTCTACTGTTCTTTTCACTCCGTAATAGAAACTCCTAATTGTGAATTTAGGCACCATGAAAATAATAAACATCATTGAGTATACAGAAAGGGATGTTGTAAGACATAATGGAAATATATTAAAAAATATATATCTCAGAAGAATGTCCACTAATCTTCTTTCTGTTGCAGCTGACTTTAGCCAAACACTATGCTTCTCCTGTTCCATGAACATCAAGTTCACTAGCAAAAAGAAAATATAATAAAAAGAAATATGAGAGACTAGATCTGTTGGAGTGTGTCCAGAGGAGGGCCACAGAAATGATCCAAGGGATGGAACACCTCTCCTACAAGGACAGGCTGAGAGAGCTGGGTTGTTCTGTCTGGAGGAGGCTGCAAGGTGACCTGATAGCAGCTTTTCAGTATTTAAAGGGGAGCTACAGGAAAGAAGGGGACAGACTCTTCAGCAGGTTCTGTTGTGACAGAACAAACATTGATTTCAAGCTTGAAGAGGGTAGACTTAGGTTAGATAAAAGGAAGAAGTCTTTACTGTGAAAGTGGTAAAGCACTGGAAGAAGTTGTCCAGGGATGTGGTTGATGCCCCATCCCTGAAGACCTTGAAGACTGGACCAGGCCTGGGAAACCTGATCTAGCTGTGGAGGTCCCTGTTCATTACAGGGAAGTTGAACTAGATGGCCCTTAAAGGTCCCTTCCAGCTCTAAGGAATTTATGATTCTGTGATTCTATGAAATGTCACCATTACCACCACAACCACCACCAAAAAAAACAAAAACAAAACAAACAAAAAAAAACTTATTTTACAAAGAAACAGCCAGATGGGAGAGAGTACGTTGTTTCTAAAGATTCTGGCAATAATAAAATGTAATAAAATGCTCTGGAGAAGTTCTTGTTGCCACTGATCAATGCAAGATAAGCAAAAGTACCAGCTTATCTAACAAAATGACAACAACAAACTTTCTGAGAAGAGGTGTAATTTGCTCCATAGACCTTCTTTCTAAAACTCTCCTTGGTTTCCTTTTGTGATATGAACTCACATCTCCAAGTGGTGGACTGTGCCCACCATCTCAGTAGAGGGGTTCTGCACTGAGAAGATATTTCAACAACTATTAGCCTGAAACAATAAAAGTTTTCCCTGACTATGTCTATACAGTCAGTATAGTCCACTAATTGTCTGTTTCTGTGAGCCTGAATTAAAAAACAGCCCCAAAATATATTGCCTGAGTTTAATCTCTGTTTATTAAATTCACTATACATCTCTTCACTATACATCTCTCACTGAAGATTCTGATTTTCTTATGGAACTATAAGGAAGTGAAAAAAATACCAGGTCTGTGCAATACAGGAAAATCTGTTGAAGCAAGGCACAGTTCTTCAAAATCTTATATAGAAGAGAGGGCCAAGAAACTACTGTAAATGGAAATCAGGCTCTCCAAAGTAGCTGACTTTATGCAAAGCAGGCAAGTGCAGTCAAAACACTTACAGCAATCAATTGAAGTTGTTGGGTAAAGTTTTTTTCCATGTCCCATAAATTATTGAACAGTTAATTTTGTCTTTTTGCCTGCAAGACATTCTAGCTTCAGGATGACAGCTTTATCCATTAAAGGGAGTGTGGTGACAGCAGTACAGAGTGCTGAGAATGCAGGGAGAGGAGGCCCATTCTCAGCTGCATTACCACTGAGAAATACTGGGACACATCAACATCTTAATCAATATGCGAAAGTCAATTACCGGGGAAGCACAAGGCTTAAGCAGGATCTGATTATTAGGTTCATGTTTAGTCCACTGAATGGGTGAAATCAATATCAAGCTGAATTTAGTATAGAAAATACATAACCATCCAGTCCTACTCAACCTTTCTCCCCTCTTTCAGGACTCCCGGGCTGGATTCACATGTCTTTTCTCTCTATTTTTCAT
The DNA here is from genome assembly GCF_000146605.3 of Meleagris gallopavo. Lineage (NCBI taxonomy): Eukaryota > Metazoa > Chordata > Aves > Galliformes > Phasianidae > Meleagris > Meleagris gallopavo. The sequence continues at coordinate 11,882 of NW_011112862.1, forward strand.
TTTGCAAGAGTATATCTCAAGGCATGCAGCAAAAAGGGTAGGCACAGAACAGACTGCAAAAGGCCAAACTCTAAGCCAGGGACTCAACCCCTGAGTGGTTCCAAAGGTGCAGTTCTGTAGAGAAATATCCTTTTGGGTGAAAGATGTAATTCTTCAGAAATGTGTTTCTGTTTTTCTCCCCTTCGGAGGATTCAGCTGATCAAGACACTGAGTACTGGCAATGCAAGTACTGTTGAGTGC
>NW_011112862.1:29499-32059 GCF_000146605.3 Meleagris gallopavo
TTTTTTTAATTATTATTATATATTTCTCAGAGTTGTTTCATTGGCTGCAATCCTGGCTAGCATTCCCTTGAACTCTTCATAAATTGCCACATAACCACGTGCAGGCTCAAGCATGATGTTTAGGAGGCTTGTAAGATCAAGCCTGCTGAGCATTGAATTGCATAGCCAGTGCTTAAGAGGAAAGGCTGTTCATATAAATAATTTATTCACCCTACCATTTGCAATGATTTTTTTTCATTATCAACACAAGGATATCTCCTGTGGTCTCACATCTCTTCACCTCCTTCTGCTGCACCCACAGTGGTAGGTATGGGACTGTATAGAACAGTAAGACAAGGGCAGCAACCCAACTGACTGCCTGATTAACCTGTTCAAGTAGGCCAGGTCGTTGCTGCTCACAGCCTCATCTGTCTCCCATTGTTATACTGTGCTGAATCCCAAAGATGTTAGATGCCTTCTGTCACGTAAAAGCCACAAGGTGCCATTTCAGCAATGGGAACTGTGCACACCAAATAGTTCCCAGGTATCGACCTGGAGTATGGTCTCTGAATGTCTTCTAACACAAAGGTGAGAAAAGATCTCATTAAAAGGAGGCTTCAATTACTGAATAAATATTTCATCCATTTTACTCATTAACAAAGGAAGTTTTTAAGCAAATATTAATTACTCCATGATAGGTTATTTGTATTCTGTCTTCTTAATACACTGTGTAGTTGAAGCCTGTGAATTAAGAGCCTATTCCTGATCCATATGTGGTCTTAATTGATAGCTAAAGGTAAGAACTAGCTTTTGGCATGACCTTTGAAGTTTAAGTGAGCAGCTAACATGACCTACAGAATTACAAGTCTGTCCAAATGGTCAGTAGATATCTGTCACTTCAGTTCTCTCAGCATTCAAAACAGGTGAACTCAGCACCTCGCTTGAGGCCGGGAAGAGCAGCTTGCTTTTGATGGTCTGTGATCTAATGGACAACTTTGTGCTCAAAGTCCCTTGAGCCTCTTTGGGTCCATCCTATCTGAAGTCCTCAAAACATTTGTCTCCAGAGCAGCTAACATGTTTAGAAATCAGACGTGTAAGAAAACTGTGAGAGTTTAAGAAACAAAAGTTTTTAAGCAAATGTTGCAGTTTTGGAGTAGCTGACGCACAATTTTGTTTTTAATAGATTTACTGACTGAAACAATCTTTAATTAGATGGTTTTAATTAGAATTCACTTCCATAAGTTATAAGTCACAAAGTCAGATTCCACTTAAAATAAAAATATCAGCATTTCTGTTTTAGAGAACATTTGTGTTGCCTGGTCACTGGAATTAAATTAGTCCGTCTTTTTTTCTATGAAACAATTTGAGGCTTTTAATTTGCATATATAAGGCATCAATGAGAGCATCAAGGAAAACCTTAGACCAAAATCACAATAATCAGTGGGATTATATGGTTGCTAACTGTGAGCCCTTGTTCTGAGATGGCTTTGCAACTGAGAATGAAGCTAAATACAAATGGTTAAATTCACACAACAAACACCCATATGTTTTGTTTTGCGCTGTCTGTATCTATTCATCAGAAAAACCTTCCATTTAGGGAAGGTGTTCTTACACTGAAAAATGTTCAGTTCATTGGCTTATTCCCTGTAAGAATTAATAAACCCCTGAAAAATTGCTGTGCGCAACAGCTTTAATAGCTCTGTCCGGCTGCTTCCCAGTCTCTACCTCTTGAAAATAAAACAAATTCTAACTATAAATCAAGGCCATTGAAAATGGAGGCCAGTCGCACATCACAGAGAATGGTTTTATAGGTGGAACGTGGGCTTGCTAATTTCTAGAATAAATTATTGTATTTTACTGGATGCAGTTCCATTTACACACTTTCTGTCACAAAGACTTAAAAACAAAATCCCTGCAAAAGACTGATTTTAATATGCTTAATTCTTTTCCAGGCATTTCTCAGTATAAAATGTTTAGCTGACAATGTGCCAGGAAATCCCTTTCATTAAAATAAACACTGATGCACACATTGCAAAGCTATCTCACTTATAGTATCAATGATCTTTAATAGAGTTGTTTTATTAGCAGAATAACATTTCCACCTGACAAGTCTGGAGTCAATATTTAACAGATTTAGGTCAGATTTAGCAATAGGATTTTCCAAAACCTGGCAAAACTAAATTCTGTCTGCAAACTCCTAAAGTAGGTTTACAGATTACAAAATGAGCATTTTCATAAATATGCATGTCTCATAAATATTTGAGAAAAAAAATGAAATGAGATCCAATATATAAATGATTCTCTAATTAATAATTCTTTTGATAGGGCAGTCTTGAATACATATTAAACGCATTAGAAGAAAGAGAGAAAAAGAGGAAAAGGAGGATATAAGGAAGGGGGGAGGAAGGGAAGGAAGGAGGGTAGAAGAGGAAAAGAAAGGAGGTAAACAGTAAATAATAGTAAAGAGAAAAATGCAAGGAAAGGGACAGGAAGAGACAGGAATGGAAGGTACAGGAATGGAAGGGATGGAAAAGGAGAAAAATACATATCTTGAAAGGGGAAGGGAAGGGAAGGGAAGGGA
>NW_011112862.1:32193-36717 GCF_000146605.3 Meleagris gallopavo
AGGGGAAAAAACATATTTTGAAACAGTAGCAAGATTTTTAAATCCTACTTGTTCATTCTAAAGTTTGAAAATCAGTCAGGAAGACCCTTTAATCTCATCAATATTATACAAAGGTCCTCACATGTATAGCCTGTTGCACATGAAAGATTGCTGTTTGATTCCTGGCACAGCTGGAGTCCAGGTCTTCAGGCAGCAGAGCTGCATGAATTTAAGAACACTTCTTACTTCAGGAAGTGAAAATTCTGAGGAAGAGTAGGTTAGAAGAGCAATCTTAGTTTCTGTACACATTTGTGAGCAGTTACACTGAGAATGTGTTGGTTCTATCTCTTGGCTGGTACTGCTGAGTTTGAGCTATGTCTGCAGAAAAGACTGGCAAAAATTACTTTAGAGCAAACAGCAGAACAGTGATCTATAAGTTGTCCATCTGGCTTCTGCCCCATTCCTTGTGTTGATACAAGAGCTTCTTAGTCCCTTGTCTTACACTACTAGATCCCGTATCAAGGAAATCTCACCAGCAATGCAAAATCCAAAAAATCAATGGAGAAACAGGTTTGTATACATCTGATTCATCTTTCTAAGCTTGTGATTTTCAGCTAAGCTGAACAATTTTTGTTGACATTCACCAGTACTGCTATTTATGAAGTTACTGTACTTGTTCATCCATGCGATTATTGACTACAAGAAATTTCTTCCTTTTACACATACCACATAACATTCCTCATCCATTCCCTAGTGAAAAAAGAATCTGTACTTCTACTTAGACCCACTCAAGAATTACAGCTTCTGCTGCATTTTTCAAAATAGTTAAGAGAATGAGTTTCTTTCCAAAGTAGTGGCGTTAAAGATTCAAGAAACAATATTAAATCTCTGTTCCACACACAGAACAACATGCCCAGCAAAATGCAGCCAAGGTGCATGAAAAATAAACAAGAGATAAGAGAGGAATTCAGCTACTACCCTTTCAGGGAATTTTAGTTAAGAACTTAGGAACTCCTACCTTCATTGTGAAGAAAAAAAGCTTTTTTCTTCAAAAGTTACTGAGGGTAAGAAAGTTTGCATTTGTCGGTCATACTCTGCACATGGGGACACTGAGTTTGCTGTATGCATCAAAGTGGCCAAGTATTTGTCACTTACTAGACCTAGGCCAACACTCCTTCGTTTTGAAATATGAATCCAGCTTTTCAAACTATACCCAAGAAAATAATTTCTATGAAATGTGTAAGTACTAGGATCCTATCTGTTCATCCTCCAAAGTGTTTGCACATGACATGTTAGCATGTTAGCTCAGAAATGGTTTGGACTATAAATTAAGATGGCCAGGTTCTGTGAACAGAGATGTGTATTTCCATAATAAAGTTAGAGTGCAGTTGTGATCATGTGGCCTATGGGTGGAACCACTGTCTTTTTGAAGTCCTTACAGTAGGAGAAAGACTTTTTTTCTTTTTCCAAACAAAACTTAAAGAAGTTTGGACTCCAAGAAAGTGCACTATATTCCTCCTAAACTTCCCTAATTAGAAGACAAAAATGTATATCTTGCTCTTATCTCGGATTCACAGAAGCTGAAAAATAGTAGAAATACTGTTTCTAGTAAAAGTATTACCATTTCTTACTAGAAATAGTAGGAAAGTGACAGATACCCAGCACTTATATGCTACAGTGAATGGCATTCTACAAATGGCATATTATTTATGTATTAACAAATATGAATTAAGTATTAGAAGGACCTCTACACGTGTTATAATGCTAAAGAATGAATGCTTGAATTTACAAGAAACTAATTCAAAATACATTGTAAAGAAATCACAGTTGGTTGGACATAGAATACTGCTTAAAGAAACTTCTGGAGAAGTGATAAAAATGGGGCACTAGAAGCTAGAAGAAAGAAGAAAGATAAAAAGCATATTCTAAGAAAAAAAAATCTTGGGGAATGGGACAAGGGAGATCTCCCTTTCTGACAGTATATATTCTCTATTCACTGAACAGAAAATGTGGATATTGAAATGAGCAGGACACTAACTTTACCACTGAAACTCATGTAGAAAAGATGTTTTACCTACTTACAGATATATATTTATACACATTTTATAACTTTAGTACTTTTTAATGACGAAATGCATCATTTATGGCAATGAACAAAGCAATGCTCTCAAAGTATCTGCCACTACCGCAACAGAAATAAATAGTAGGACCTCACATTACTGTGGCCAGTAGTGTCAAATAAAGGATAGGTACCAAGGGGATCTCCACTAATATTTCTCATGAAGGAGAAAACAAACCACAACCTAATTGTGAATGAAATTCTGTTGGACAGCTCCAAGTGAAGATGTGGAGACTGAATTCCCCTTACGAGCAGCAACACTTTGACTAGGCTGGCAAAATTTCTTTGCAATTACAGTTGTAGGGTTAAACTGAGAACCTTCCAAAGTCACCGGCTTTAACTAGTATAAAATAAACAAAATCTATTTAAATACTTAAAGAAAAAAAAAAAGAAAAAAACGACATTTCAGATACTTACATGTTCTTTACTACTAGAGATTTAAAACATCTCTGTCTCCACTTCATGAGTGGAACTATGAAGTTAAGGAAAAATCAAGATCCTTGATTTTTTGATTTGGGGTGCAAGGAGAGTAAGCAAATATTTGTCAGGATTTTTTACTTACGTACTGAGGTGTAAAAGCAGAAAGATAAAATGAGAAATGAAATCCCCACCCAGTATCGTTTTCTGATCAACTGTTTTTATAAGGGTTTCATTATTGGATGTCCTTGAAAATTCTGGAGAGTAGCAGAAGGCATACAATATTACTTAATAACACCTGAATAGAATATTAGTGTATTGATCTACCTCATGAGCCATTTGTACAGCCTGGTGAAATCTTCAAAATTTTCACAATAGATATCCAAATACTAGATATTCAAATAGGTCCTAAAGCAGTATTGTGTGTCTTCAATGCATAGATGCTATTTTATCTGTTCTAATAAGGAATTTAAATGCAATGCAATAGAAGATGCAAACCTAAAACAAAACCAAAAGATAAAATCTACATAGAGAAATAATAGAAAAACACATGAAGAGATCCAAGCTAAATGAGAATTAACTTTATATCTTTGCACTTTGCAGTATATCGTGTTCACACACCCAATTAAAAGAAATGCCATCTCATTTGGAAAATATCTATTGATTTCCCAGTTCATCAGATCAGCTTGATGTGTCCGGCAATGGCTCCTATGACATCATCAATATTTTTCTATTTAGAATAATGACTTATTTTATATACCAAGAGCCATAAAAAAGAGTATATACATATATTTCTAGGGACATCAGTTTAAAAACCATCTCGATTTCCCCCCTTAACATACAATATTTTTTATCCACCTTTAAAAAAATCTTGATCTTGCCATGAGATTCATTTATGGAACTCAGTAAATTTGTTTTGTTTATAAACCGACCACTAAATCATGTTTCCCATATTAGATGCTGTCGCTTTGGCCTGCTTTTAGGGTCCAAATTACACACATTTTTCTTTCAGAGTATGCAGAATACATTTCATAGAAATCCTCCCAGTCCTGCTGCCCCCCTCCCTTTTTCTTCTTTTGCAGCCTCCTGTATCTTTTAACTGTCTGGATTCCAATTGCTTCATATTATCTCTAAATCTTTCTACAGAGTCAAAAAAGTCATCCATTTAGCTAGATGTTTATTCTGTTCAATTCCTCATGTATGTTTTTCAAGCTACACTCACAGCTGAATCACAGCCCAGTTTCTAGTGGGAAGGAATATTTATATGCCCTGGACATAGATGTGCCCTTAATCAGAAGTCCCTATAGGACCAATTGCCATAGAAAAAATCAAGCAAGATCTGAGCCAGGAACCAGAAATGAGACAGTTTTGACATCTAACCTCATGTAATTTTTCCTTCTAAGAGTCTCACTCTGGAAATGGGGGAGGTAGAAGGAATTCCTTGTCTTTTCCCCTCATTTCCAGCCTACTCCACATGGAGGGCTCCCAGGCTCCACTGGGAAATAATTTTGCCAAGGATGCGAGGCTGCTTAGAGAGCTTGAAAACATCCTTGCAGCTGGAAGTGCAGCAAATGTACTAACACTGCTGCTTTCAAATATTCCTGATTTGCTCTACTTTTATACAGTTCTGCCTATTTCACAGGATATGGCCAATGTGTCTGTGCTAAGCAGACTACAGCAACGCCTTCCTACCTTTATGGTAAGAATTGAGAGACACAGGGTTGTTCTTCACTAGAGGTAATGCTATCACCTATTAAGACCCTGAAGTGGGGCTGGTTACAGTAGTTTGAATAAACAAAGCAAGACACTCATTACCAAACCCACTAATTCATCGTATCACCTCAGTAGTTACTGGAATGTGGTTTGCTGACCTCTGGTGGTTATCAAAGCTATTAGAGATGACTTGCCAGTCAGACCTGGAAAGTCAAAATCACTGAATCACAAAATCACAGAATGGCCAGGGTTGGAAGGGATCTGAAGGACCATGAATCTCCAGCCCCCTGCCACAT
>NW_011112863.1:0-7951 GCF_000146605.3 Meleagris gallopavo
AGTGGTTTATTTTGTCATGGAATATTTTTCAAAGCAGTACCTCAGGTTCCATTACATAACTTTTAACTGAAGTATCCATGCATATGTATGACACGGTTTGAGCTGCAGTATATGTTTACATATTTAACCATCAAATTCTCTTCAGCATCATTGACTTTGAGGCTTTCTGGTTTCATGCATTACCGTATCTATGATTTCTGAGTAGCATTCTTTAGGGAGCACGGAGTTTCTTTTTTTTATAGACTGACTGCAGCTCTATAGCGTTTTGCTCATTAATTGAAGTGTATGAAATTTTTCTGAAATTGCAGGTCTTAAAACGCTTTATTTTACTATTGAAAAATACTGGCAGAAAAGTGCAAGGGCCAGTGGGTAGGAATCACATGAATGATTAAGCTCAGAATTCCTTTTGCAGTCTCATTACCATGTTATGATGTTTTTGACTCCTTCTTTGAAATGTTAAGCAAAAAGGATGCCAGTGCCAGCAGTTGGCCTTGCAATAAGGAGTTAATAAAAAGAGGAAAGCATAAACATGTGGTGTTGTGGAGCACTCAACCCCACAAGAATCTGTCAGGAGGTGCGGATGAAGAACAACTGACAGAAAATTACTTTTCTGGAATCTGAAATTTGTATTTTCCTTTCTTGGGAAGGAGAGTTGAAACCTACCTGTTTATCTCACTCTGTTTTATTTTTTGAACTATATAGAATGCCAGAGAATGAATCAAGCTCTCTGTCAAGAAAATTCAGCAAGTTTGGATCCATAGGTTATAAACATCGACACAGGTGAATTTATTTTCTTGTTTAAATTTCTGTTCATTTAATTCCTTTATTCCTTTTGTTCTTCTCTTCCAATGAAAGAAAAGTTCCACCCAGGCAAGGCATTGGGGCAGTTCTGTTCACAAAGCAAGAATCAGCACCACTTTATCAGACTGTTTGCAGCAGTCCAGGGACAAATGTGAAAGTTTCTTCATATTACCCATATTACCCAGATTAATACAGCTGGCTAGGGCCTGCTGGTGTCCACAGTGAAAGTGGGAGGAACTCTGTCAGTGCTTTAAGTCAGAGTATCATTGTAAATTCTGAAATTATGTTCATGCCCTGAAGGTTTTAATCTGACATCTGAGAAATACCGCAATGGAGGCTATTATAATGGACGCAATTGGCTGCTGCCTTTCTTCTGGGAATTAACCAAAAGAGGGTGCAGAGAAGCATAGAAAATGTGTAGCTGTGAGATCCTTCTTTAAAACTCCTGCAACTGAGCTCCTGCAAATGAACTTGATCTGGATGGTGATATTTAATGTTCCAGCAGTAGTGCTGATGTAGTGTTGTTGATTTTAGAATATAAGTGAGGGCAGACCTGAAAGGAGGACCTATCTTTCCTAATTGGAGGGGCTGGGAAAAATTGAATAAGTTTTCAAGATGATGACCCTTGAAATAAGCAGTGAACTTCAGACTAAGGATGTATAGAGAACACTTACTCTCAGTTTCAGCCAGAGTTAACCAAGCTGTGATATAAAGGGAAGTTAATATGATGGTACACTGCATATGTGGAAGATGTCACCAGGAATGTGGGTTTATGATGCTCTTTACGATGCTTTACAATGGGTCACAAAAGAGTAGCAAGATATAGAATAAATTGCAGTATGTCAGGATGTCAGTAGTTTTTCAGCACCTCCAGCGATGGTGACTCAACTCTGAAAGAGTCTGTCCACTCCTTCAGAGACTTAATTTTTCTGAATATCCAACCTAACTTCCCTGGCTCACATTGACACCAAATCCAGTTCTGTTGCATTGGCAGAACAACTTTGAACCAAATAAAGTATGGTCTGATTTTTAGAATTGCTTTAGAGTTGCATATTCAGTGAACTTGAAAGGGAGAGTTGAGAGCAGTAAATCAAAGTCATATCTGTAAGTTGGCCTTTCATTTTTTCATTAATATTTTTCTTGTGACTCATGTAGAAATAAAGATAGTTTTTCGTATTTCATAGTTATTTTGAAGTTGCTGCCTGAAAAGGTGTTTTTACTATAAAGGCAAATTCTGCAGGCATTTTCTGTGGCCTGCAAATACACCAGGTTTATTTAAGTTTATTTTTGGCTATTCTTGTCTGTCTTTCATACTCTATTTCCACCATCACTTAAGAAATACATGGATCTTCCTATTGGGAATACTTTTCTAAAAACAAGAAAACCATCACCCACCATGTCTCTGGCAGCTCCTTGACTGGAGTCAGCAGCTTTGGTAGCTGCTAATAGCAGCATGCACTGGTAACTCTATTATATTTTTCCTCCTTCAGGCAGAACTCACAGTCAGCTTGCGGTTAACCCTGGAATAAGGATCTTGTATGTAGGGAAGATGTTACTGATGGGGAAAATGAGTATGCTGATGCTGAGCCTGAGTTCATGTGACTGAGTCCGGACTGTCTCCAGCCAGGATCACTGTTGTGCTTCTGTTCCATCTTCTCCAACATATTTTCTCACAATCTAAATTATCTGGGTTATCATGTTATCAGCCATGATCCAGCTTCTTCTTTCTTTAGGTTGTAGAGGAATAATTGTCCTGCCTTTGAGTTTTCTGGTTTGATCCTGACCTGCAAAATCTCATCTATGAAACTGGATAGGAGCCCCCTTAGTTCCTACCAGTGTACTTAGGAAGAGTTTCCCCTGTTGGATCGTTTCAGCACATCGGAGCCTGGGAAGTAGTGCAGCGGCTGTGATGAGGTCTCCCTAGAGCCTTCTCTTTTCCAAGCTGAAAAAGCCGAGATCCCTCAGCCTTTCTTTGAAAGAGGCGCTCCAGCCCTCTGATCATCTTTGTAGTCCATCTCTGGATCCACTCCAACAGCTCCACATCTTTTCGCAAACTTACTGAGGATGCACTCAATCCCACTGTCCATGTCAATGATGTTATATAATACCAGTCCCAGTACCCCTGACGGACACCATGTGTTAGTGGTCTCCACCTGGGAATTAAACTACTGACTACAATTCTTTGTATGCTGCCTTCCAGCCAGTTCCTTATCCACAGAGTTGTTCATCCATGAATCTCCAAGTTAAGAAGCAAGTGAGTCATGCAGAATAGTATCCAGGTAGATTACATCAGTTGCTTATCAAACAGTGCTGTTACTCTGTCACAGAAGGACATCAGATTTTTCAGGGGCAGTTTGCCTTTAGTGAAGCTGTACTGGCTGTCACCTATGATCTCTGCTCCATGACATTGCTGGGGCACGAAAGTGAGACTGGCTGTCTTATAGTTCCGTGGGTCTTTCTTCTTTCGCTTTTTAAAAAAACCTGAAGTGATAATTAGTGACTGACACCTTAACTCTCCTCTTGGAATTCAGAATGGCAGCATTGCCATTTTTATCTGCTATGAGAATGTTCTATTTGCTTTGATTATTTCTCTTTGCTTTTTTATCTTGTTTTTATTTTGTTTTAGTCCCAAAAGTGCTGACAGTGTTTTATGCCTGCATGCGTGGTAGTTTTGTGATTTTTGTTGTCGGTATTCCACATCATAACATCGCGTAAAGCAGTGGGAGTTAAAGAGTTAATGCTCTGGTTCTGTGAGCTGCCTTTTTTGGGCATTTTGGGTTCTCAGAGGGGAGGGGGAATGGCATTCCCAGAGGTCTTGAAGCCCAGAGGAAGAAAGGTATAGCTCCTGGCAGGACTTTAATTGCTCTCCCTCTGTCTTGCTCGGTTCGCTGTGGAGAAAAGCACATGTTCCTTTCCGTCTACAGAGTAAGGCCTCGGCTTTGGATACGCTCTCTCATTTTGTTTGATTTTGTTGGATTTTGTTGGATTCAGTAAATTAATGTTCCTCCTCAGATCGTTACCATGTTCTTTTTTAAACCCATGTATACTATCTCCCTACCCTTCCCCCTCCACCTTCCCTGCTCTCCCGAGGTGCAGGCCCTCAAGTCACTCATTAAAGCCAGACCAGTGTAAACGATTAACGCCTTGTTGTTTTTTTTCCCTCCTCTTTGTTTTTTTTTTCTCTTCGGGCCTGTGCCCCCTGTCACGGACACAGATCTAGAGATAACTCGGTGACAGCAAGCATCATTAGCTCAAAGCAGAAGCTATAATTTCGTCACTGTGCAGTGTATGCATGAGACCATACTATTATTTTTAGTCCTGGCTTTCAAAAAAACCAGTTTCCTTAATATCAGATGTTTTGGTGAGTACGTGGAGGTGTTAGTGTGAGTGGAAGATCTTACCTAGAGATACTTTGTTAAAACCATTTTTTGGAATTTGTGAGACTGGTGTGGTTCCAGAACTGGAAAACTGAAAGGAATTATTTTATGGCTAACTTGGGAAGAAAAAATTGAAACTGAGTATCAAAAAATGACATTATTTTGGTGTAACATTAGAAATTTTTCTTGTCCTTAATATTTTTACAAATGTTGAGAAAATCATAGTTCTCCAATGTTTATTACCCCTGTGGAGCTCTGGGTGAAAATTCAGTGATCCTAGTGGAGTGTATTCATGTAGCTCAGAAAATCTGTGACGAGCATCAGTATAATCGCTTGGTGCTTGCTACTGCGATACTTGATGACTTCCGAATCACAGTACTGCAGGTGTTACATCAACTGGGAGTTAATGCTGTTACCTCCTTTGTATTGTAAGTTTCCAAAAGGAAACATGGAGTTCTGGAGAGAAGTATAGAGCCTGTTTCACATTTTTGTTATGAACACCTTATTCTGTGTACTCACGTGGAGAGGGAGACATTAGAATGTAGAAAAATGTATTCACTTTTAAAATGGTGTGTCATGGAAGAATCTTGCTGGTAAGCGGGAATCAGGTCTTGTACTTAGCTTGCAATCTGTTAGTTTATGCTAGTGAGAGTGCTTTGTTATGCCGTGCTTTGCACTGGGCTCTCCTTGCCCTTCTTATCATCTTTCCACTACAGCAGAGCCAGTAGCTTCTTAGTGACTAAAACTGAACAAAGTTAACTGTGTGTTTTCCAGAGATAAAAACTGAAAGGGAGAACTCAGGATCTAATCAAATTACTAATTATTTGATTGCTTACTTTTCTCTGCAGGACTATAGAGCTGAGAATGAGGACAGAATAGCTCTAAAAATATGCTGTCTGAACCCTATGCATTTTTCAGTTTAGATCTTTCATTTCTTAGATAGCTTTTCCAACTGTTGATCCAAATGATTTTGTTGTCTTTTCAAGTGGCAGGATGTCTTTTCAAATGACCAGAGACCCTTCTATTCAGCTCCCACGGCCTGACCAGTGCATTGAAAGAAGTCGTAGTAAGACATATCCAAAAAGGACACAACAGACAGGTAAGTTTTTGTATGCTTTACCTGTGGAAAGATTTCATCCTGGTGTGTGGCTCATTTCCCTCTCAAGAGATAACTCAAAATTGGTTCAATGTCCTTGAGGATTTCTTAGAGATGAATTCCGCTTTCTTTTAAGGCAGCATGTGTATCTAACTATAAGTTGTTAAAAAAACGTTATGGATAAAAATAAAAAAGATGCATGGATCAGGTAATTAAAATATGTATTTGTACATCTAATTTAGAGGGAAGTTTGAACACAAGCAGTGAAAAGATATTTTACAGGAATGCTATCTCTCTCTCTAGTTGGGATCCCATTATTATACCACTTGACCAAGGCCTTTCTTTTACATTCTTTTCCCAATTCAGTAAAGCTAGAGTGATACCCCTGTATTTTGATGTTAAGTGGAACAGAAGTTAATGCTGTCCTCTATCAAGTTTTAACATGATTCAGTTTTGTGGGCTGGAAATTCATAACTACATGTTGAAAACACCAGAGGAAAATGGAAATTTTTGCAGGTACTAGGAGAAGCATGTAAAAGAAGTGGTAATCACAGGAGTCATGCACAAAACAATTAACCTGACCTGAAATCTAATAACGGGGAAAAATCCTTTATTTTTTCAGGTATACTTAGCTTTGTTGTAACTGCATTTAACACAGATTTCAGTGGAACTTGAGTTGAATACAGAAGTGAGCATGTGTTAGAGATTTAAGAAGAACTTGCCTGAGCCTTAAAATATAAGTAAGCTTTATCATGGATTAGTACAGCATTGCGAACTTTTGAGAGTGACAGATTTTAAAAAGTGCAGGTATATGTGTCTAGTGATGTCCTTTGTTTAATGTGGAGCCTGGTTTTGGCTCGGAAACAAAGCCAGTGTGTTTCGCCTTTTAGCTGCACTGTGTCTTGAAGTGTTGCATAATTACCACTCTTGCTCTTGGAACATCTGAACATATAAATCCATTATACAATTCAGTGATCAGGGTTGGTTTGTTTGTTTTTTTAAGTGCAAAAATACAACTACTTTGCTTTCAGATCATGCATCCTCTTGTCAGTGACTTTCTAGATGTATGGTTTATCTTTTAGGTAGCCCTATGTGAGAGCTGGTCTTAATGATCTTTTCTGGATCCCTTCCAACTCAGGATATTCTGCAGTTTATCTGTGGCTTGTCTTGCTGTTTACCCTTGAACCTGTTGATTTAGACTTTGGCTCTGCTGGACTGTCCTGTTCTTTGAGTGGTGTTTCAAGATGAATGGCATTTCCCATCTCATTAGTCCCCCTGTTCAGTTATGCAGAAAACTGTGTGGTTATTCAGAAGTAAATTTGTTAGTTGAAACTCAGCCCTTAGTTGAAACCAATGTCTGTACCTGTGCAGGCAGTGAATGTCAGTCTGCTCACGAGCAACTTGTGATTGTTTCAGTTTTTTTGGCTGGAACTGTGAGGCAAAGAGAAACCTGTGACCTGTTCTGCTTGTGTAAAATAATGCAGAATTCCCTGGCCAGTCAATGCCTGTTTGTTGTTATGGGGGATTTTAATGCTTTGTCTTACTTTAAAGATAAAATAGAAAGGTGTTTTTTTTGTTTGTTTGTTTTTTTCCCCATCCTGTCTTATTTCTATGTATTGGTGTAATTTCTAGCCATCATTCTGATTGTCTTGCTTTTAATTTAGCTTAACTGAAAAGCCACGTGATCTAAATGTGCAGTCATTTTCCACCGATGTAGGTGTATTACCGCAAAAGCTCTTAAAATTCATTGAATTTGATTAATTTCCAATCTATTATATGGTCTAAGGAAAAATAATTTTGTAATTACAAAATGCATTCTTCTCCATAAATGAGTATATTTTTGAGTCTTTTGTTTTCTTTTCATTTTATATTTCAGTATTCATGCTGATAATCAAACTGCTAGTTCTTTTCCATTTAAATGAATTTTCAGACACTGATGGGTGATTAATGTGATTTCTCCTCTATGTGACAATCTGCTGCATATCACTGGGTTATATCCATTCTTTTTCCTCTAATCTAGCTATTAGATACAGCAATATTCAGTCCATTTCATTCAGTGAATTGGGTCCACTTGATATCTTAAGCAACGTTTGGTAAAAACAAAGCCAGCTGAGATAACGTGTATTTTACAGAATAATTTTTATCATGAAATGCAATCTAAATACTCTTATGAACTAAAATGCCGCATGACTTAAATCTCTTAGAGAATAATATGATGTTACTTCTTAAAATAAATATTCCTTTTGCATAATGAGATACAGTGGTTGCCATTGATGACTTCTCCTTTTTCCTTAACTTCATGTTTCTAGTATGGTGTAATAAGGTTAAATATGCCTTGTTTAACATTTTAAACAAGTTGATTTTAGTTTATATCTGCTAGATTAGATCAGGTGTTTTCTGCAAATGCTGCTTAAATTGCCATCCAACTGAACGTAGCTTTTAATTTATCTTTTCGTAATGAACAGCAGTTTCTCTTATTCTCCTCTCTCCCACAAACTTCAGCAACTTACTTCTTGTCTTCCCGGAGTTCAGCATCTTTCCTCACCTGTTTCTTTAGTTTTTCTTCCTTTTCTTAACATTGCAACATTAAGTGCATGAAACCAATGCTTCTCTGTCTACAGTCTGTCAATTAGCTGTTTTGTTTTGTTTTGTTTTGTTTTGTTTTGTTTTGTTTTGT
>NW_011112863.1:21587-29329 GCF_000146605.3 Meleagris gallopavo
AAAAAAAAAAAAAAAGTTGCTCTGGTGACCTAGTAATGTTAAGAGTGTCAGTGGTTATGAGGTATGGGAAAGGGGGAAGAGAGAGGTGTACTTTAGCCGAGAGTAAGGTTGCTGTAGTTGTAGGGCATGTTTTGCTCTTTGAACTCTCTGAGCTTGCTTGAGCCAGTACCGTTTGTATGCTGTCTTTTAATCTTTTCTTCCTTTGGAGCAACATTTTTTCTGCAGAAATATACGAAATATACATCTCATTCTGACTTCCAGCTTCACCCAGAAATGTGTTTTTTTTTAACCTGGTAAACTGTCTGTCTTGAAGCTCTCAATGAATTTAAATTATGAACCATAAAAATTGGAGGCATGAGAGTATTTGGTTCTCCTCTGGAAAGTATTTCACTTTCCTGAGACTATTCCCTGCAGACAGCTGGGCTGAACTGATTTTCCTAGTCTTCGGTGTGCGGTGTGCAGTTATTCTGAAATATTTCTGGAAATTATTCAGTTACTTTAATAAAAGTTATTCAGGTTAATGCTTAGGAGAGAGGGGAGATCAGCCTCCTCAGTGAGCTTTCATTTCCATAGACTCTGATTCATTCAATGATGCACCAATCTGATGAAACCAATCACAGTTCACCAGAATCATGGGCAGATTTTTGCGACTTACGTGTGATGGAAGGACATCCACTGCAATGCCCTGGTTTCTTACTAAGAGTGCCGAGCAGTTAGAATTCCTGATGGAGATGAATGCTGTTCTCAGTAGGAAGTATCTTCCATCTTTTCCCATCCTGTTTGGGCTCTTCTCTCTAAACTGTTAGAACACAAGCTGAGCAGGTACTTGTCCATAGCGTTCAACCTCATCATGAAGTGCTTCCTCTTACCTATTCTACCAGATCAGCTGTCTTCACCTTTCATCTTATTTGAGGGGCAATGTAACAAGTCTGCTCTTTTAACAAAGTGGCTCAGAAAAGAATGAAGAAAAGCCAGGAGGAGCAAGAACATCAGCAGCATCAGTAGTCACCTGCTTGGCTCTCCTATTTTATGCTCAGAGTCTTAAGAAGAAAACTTTCGTGTTCCACTGCAGGAAAAACATCACCAGTCTTAAATCCTGATGTCCAGAATTATTCTGGACCATCTCATGTTAATTTTGGTAAACTTTCTCTCATCATCTGTGGCATTTCTTTAGGGCTGAGGCCGTGATTTCACTGGACAGTTGTCCAAACCAGATTTTAATGCTGTATTTTAGGACTTAGTCCAGCAGTATGGTAAAAGAGCTTTTATTTCTGTGACAAGAAGGCTCTGACATTTGGTCTGTCTGCTCCAAAATGATCTGTGGCAATCAGGGATTTAAAAGTTTCTAATGGTAGTGGCCAAGTACTTTTCTGTACTGAGATGAGCTTACCAGTAGGTAGTCAGATCCTCATTTTCTTCTTGAAGTTTAATACTTAGTGTTACCTGTCTACTTTGTATCAGCCTGGTCCACTAGTCTTTTTCAGTAATAAATAATCAGAGCCATAAATGTCATCTTACCATTTGAAGTTCTGCAGTGGAGGTGGTAAAAAAGGTGCCATTTCCTTTTTTTTTCCTCACATGGTGCACCATCTTTGTAGCTGTGCCTGGGATTGTCTAAAGCTGTGCTGATAAGCACGCATGCCACTCTGTGTCTGTAAAGATCAGCAGAAGTACAGTGCTAGTGATGTTTCATCCATACAGCCCAAAACGCAAAAAATGATTTGAGCTTATTAGTAGCTCAACTTAAAAGTTACAGGTGAACAAAAGACAGATCTAGAGAGCATTCTGATTTGCCAGCAAAATCAGAATAACTGTGCACAGTTTCTGTTGGGAGTCCCACGGTAAGAGGTAAGAAAAGAGCTAGAATGCATGTAGTTTAAAGGCAGAACTTTTTACACCTCAAAGGAGTACTTCACTGTGACATACTCACAAAGAATGCTGAGAGCTAAAATAATTAAGCACAAAAAAACGCAGTGCAATGATTCAGAAGGAAAACAGCAGTCACTTGACACTGCATTCTGGGTGCTTCCTTTGAAGCAGAAATTTCCAGTCACATAATAAGCAAAAGATAGTATGATTCTCAGGTGTAGACAAGCCTTCTAGACTCTTGTAACTCTAATTTTCCTAATACTGTCTTTTCAGCATTGTTTATTCCTTGTTGAGAACATCAGCATATCTTAAAAGATGCTAGTGGTTAAAGTGATCTTGAGTCCTTGCTTTTCTCTTCTCCAGATCACGTTCTCGTTGTAACACCAGCAGTGGCAGTGAATCTGAAAATTCCAACAGAGAGCATCGAAAGAAGAGAAACAGGTGACCTTTTTATCGTTATATGAAACACAGACAACTAGAGAACAGATTTTCTTGAGGCAGCCCTAATAAGAACTAATGTTTTTTATGTATGCAGTCCTCCCGAAGCAGCATCAAGTTCTTGCTTGAACAAAAAGTGAGAGAATTGCAGTATTGCATATGTACCTTTGGTGAATGCTACAAATATGTACTCTCACCTAATACTTGGAAAGATCTCACCAACGAACTGCAAAATCAAATACTGGATGTGTTTATAAAAGACTTTTAGTATTGATACAAATAAAGTGGACAATGGTGGATATGATATTCACAGCATATACTTTAACACTTCAAAATTTTCAAACATCTATTTCTGGCAAAAAATATGCCATTGTGGCAAGTAGAAGAAATAGTTTTGAATGGATCCGAAACTTGATGTTGTTTTTAAATGCTTGCACTTAGTTAGGTCAGTATTTTTATTTTCCAAAATGTGAACTGTAGGCCTAAACCCAGAATATGTACAATGACAGCTTTTAATAGAAAAACAGCAATTAACATCGAGTGATGCTAGTAAGTTTTGAATCTTATGTTCTATTTTTCTTGATGATAAGAAGTTGGCATAACAACTAACATTGTAGCATTTTTATATTGCACTTGTGGTAGCAGCATGAGAGCTTATTTATAAAATGTATTTTAGCAAAGCACATAGAACTTCATATTGCATAGAACATATGAGAATATATAGAGCATAAGAGAACAGTCACTGGACAAAAGAGGGGTTGAATAAGATAAGTTTTTTAAGTCAGTCTCCATAACCTGTCATGTTCCTTGTTCTTTCAGCTACAGAATTATTAATGATAAATTATTTTCAGATATTTTGAAGATAGAGATTTGTTTGATATGTTAAAACAGTGGTGAGAAATGTGTATTTTAAGCATAATTTTCAAGATTTGAATAGATTCTGTAAAATGCTTACCATTAAAACAGTCTTGTATAAAGCTTAGCTGAAATGTGAGATTTGTTTAGCAATTGTTTAAATTAGATCAGTCTTCTGAGATACTCAGTTAACAGTGAAGTACTGTGCATGGAGCTTTTGTTTTCTGGGTGAGCTCTGAAGTTTGAGTGAAGTACTGGGAATTTTCAATGATAAGTGGGTGCATTCTGTATTTCATTCTCTTAGTACAATCTTGCCTGCCTTTTTCTCCTGTGAAACTCTGGGAGTTTCACAAGCAAGTCAAGGAAATTAGAGACTAGCCACAAGAATGTTTTTAAAAGATTTCTGCAATATAATGATTGAATTGTAAGAAGATTTAAGTACTGCTTATACTTTTTCTGAAGAAGTGGATGGGCCTTTACCAACCTTAGTTTGTGGAAAAGTGCTTACAATTAAAAAGAGTATAATCAATTTGTATGAAAGGACAAGAATTTTAATGTTCTTTTGACATTCTCAGAAATGTAAGATATGCTAAAAATGTTGAAGTGACCTAGGTGGTCACTTGAAATCAGACAAGATCAAAAGTAATTTTCAGTGCTAAAGTAAACAAGCATTATTTATGGAAGGTCATGTATTTGTTCCTTGTCAGCAAAAGCCAGTCATAATGAATTTTTGCATTTTGTTAGCAGACACAGCAAGAATCTAATAAGCTAAAAGGACACAGGTAGTGATTAACTTTCCCCTTAGCAGAGGTGATCCAGCTCCAACAGAGTTAGTTGTGACAATACAGTGAGGCTTCCAAGTGCTTTTATTCAAGTTTATCTGTTGCATGGATGAATATTAATTTATTTCACAGTATAACAATTGAGTTCCTGAGACAAGCACACTGAGTTGTTCTGTGTATTGAAACTAATGTCAGCTTTTTATCAGATGAAAATAAAATATCATGGAAAAACAGAATTGCAGGTGAGAGCTACTAAAGGTAGAAAGGTAGGAGAAGATTGGGAAGAAAATCTTTTACTTTATCTCAGTAGATCTTTGCGGTTTTACCTCATTATCTGAACATTTTCTCCTAAGCAAATATTCATAGTAAGAAGAAGAAACTGTGATGAATATTGGTCACTCTGAAAGTAATACCTCCTATTTCCATGGAAACTGTAAAAAGAGCACAACAACACTATTTGATAGAGAAAATTCTTAGCCACAAAACACTCTTTTTTAGTCACCACCAATAGCTGTGTGTTTTTGCCAGTGATAATTAGATTCTGCATACTGTGCTCGTGAAAATATGTACCAATGGAAGTAAGCTGCAGTTGCCACTGCTGAAACACACCACCCACCCCTCACTGTACTCACATAGAATTATGGAATCATAGAATGGCTTAGATTAGAAGGGACCCCAGTGATCATCAAGTTCCAACCCCCTTGCTGCAGGCAGGACCACTGACCTCCAGATCTGGTAACAGACCAGGTTGCCCAGGGTGCCATCAAACCTGGCCTTGAACACCTCCAGGAACAGAAGATCCACAACCTCTTGGGGCAGTCTGTTCCAGCACCTCAACACTCTCTCTATAAAGACCTTCCCATCCACTGTTTGGTCTCCATAAACATTCAGCAGATGTTGGTGAATGTAAATGAGTGCAGCTTTTTCTGCATTTCAGTTCCACACCTTTGCTTCATATGCACTTCCGTTCAGATACTGTTCTATCAGACTGCCCCTCTGCTGCCATCTTTTGCACAGCAATGAAATGTAATGGAATATCAGTGGGAGGGTTCAATCTACTGCTGTACCACCATAATCCAGCTCTGATGCCAAGGGCTGACATAATAAAGTAGGAGGCATTACTTTCAGAGCAGTGCTCATACTTCAGTTACAGAAGAAATATCTGCTTTTTTTCTGGTGCTATAGTAAACCTTTATCATGTGGATAAAAATATATTGAGCTTTCTTCAGGCTTCTCCAGGCTGAGCAGTTCCAGCTCTTCTCACAGCCAGTCTTTTCATCATCTTCATGGCTGTTTGTTGGACACTCTCTGCAATATCCATGTCTTTCTAGTTCTGAGGATGCCAGAACTGGATCTGGTCTTCCAGGTGTGGCCTCAACAGGGCTGAGCAGAAGGGAAGGATCACCTCTCTTCACCTGCTGGTGATACTCATTCCACTAATTCTATGCCCTAGACACCATAGGCCTTATTTGTGGCGAGGGCACACTGCTAATGCATGTTCAGTTTTGTATGTATTTGCCCCCTCTGGGCCTTTTTTACAGAGCTGCTTTCCAGCTACTGGCCTCTAGCATGTCCTGATGCCTGGGATTGTTCCTTCCCAGCTACGAAGTTCTCCTTGCTGAACTTCATGCGATTCCCGTGAGCTGATTTCACCAGTCTGTCTGGATGGCAGCACGACACTGACATATTAGCCAATTCACTAAATTTTATATTGTCTGCAAACTTACTGAGGGTGCATCATCTATGTCAACAGTGAAGATATCAAACAGGATACCAGCATTAACAGTGTGAGATCCTAGTCTCCAACTAGACTTCATTCCACTAACCAAGAATGTAAGCTGGTCACGTTCCAAAAGTTTCAGTCAATGTCTTGATGTCCTGGTAGAGACCAGTGACAAGTGAGGATTAGTATTGGGACCAACTATCATCTTTGATAGTGAAGTGACATGGACAATGAGATTGAGTGCAGTCTTATCAATTTTGCCAACAACACTAAGCTGTGTGGTGTGGTTGACACACTTGAGGGAGGAGATGCCATCCTGAGGAACAAGCTTGAGAAGTGGGTCTGTGCAAACCTCATTAAGATCAACAGAGCAAAGTGCAAGGTGCTTTGTGTGGATTGGGGTAGTCCCAAGTACAAGCACATGGTCGGTGGAGAATGGATTGAAAGCAGCCATGAGGAAATGGACCTGGGTGCTGGCTTATGAGAAAGCCAGCAGTGCATGCTTGCAGCCCAGAAGGCCAACCAAGAAAGATGCTGGAGTACTGCATCCGAGACTGGGGCCCTCTAGCTAAGAAAGACAAGGAGATTTGGAGCATATCCAGAGGAGGGCCACGAAGATGGTCGGAGTGCTGGAGCACCTCTCCTATGAAAAAAGGGTGAGAGAGCTGGGCTTGTTTAGCTTGGAGAAGGCTCTGGGGGCACTTGGCTGTGGCCTTAGAATACTTAAGAGGGACCTACAGGAAAGATGGAGAGAAACTCTTTTTTAGGGCATATGTAGATAAGACGAGAGGAAATGGTTTAAAATTAAAAGAGGACAGATTTAGAGTAGATGGCAAGCAGGCAGATCCAGCACCCAGTGCAGCAGCGCTGTTCTGACAGCCTCTTCTTTTTGTTCAGGTTTAAGTGAAGGCCATATGTGTGAGGCAGTTCATACTGTTTATGCCATGTGGGATTATTGCTGTCTCCACAAACTGGATTATTCAGGATGAAAATCACAATTCATTACTTGTTACTGTGTGAGTTCTTCTAAAGAAGCCTTAGATAGATGCTTATGTTAATCCCTACCACCAGATTACAGGTTTAAAAAAACCTGCTTAGAAATCAATACCTGATACTGTGGTCTGTTCCAGATGCTTAGTGCCATTTGGTAGAGTTACGATTGTTTACAGTACTTAGGGATCTAGCTCACAACTCATTATGCATATGAGTAAAGATTTTATTGAAGCAAAAGCAGCAACCTGCTTTGTCAGTTGAGCCCAATACAATTAAAAATCTAGAATCACAGAATGGCTTAGATTGGAAGGGACCTTAAACATCATTGAGCTCCAACCCCCTGCTGTGGATAGAGTAAATTTAACTAGAAAGGTGCATATTTACTGAAGAGCAACAACAACAGCATGCTGTATACTTTTCAGGCAGTCGTGTCTCCACCAAGTGAAACATCTCTGATGGTTTCTTTGCTTGTTTCCAGTCTTCCCATTTATTTTTTTTTCTGTTAAGCTTCCCTAGATTTTTCAGTATTCTGGTCATACTTTCGTTCTCTTGGAATGATATTTTCCAGGGTTATTTATATATAAATCACTGTTGAGTTTTAAGTTTACAGCTGTAACAAAGCACATCCACTTGTCCCAGCTTAGCATTTTATCACAGCAGCAGTGTCTGCAACCCTAAAACTCTGAAGCTTCTGCAGAGCTTTTAATGGGCAACCATTGTTGCTCCAATTGTCCTGGCTAGCTTTTCCATGATAGAATTATCACAGAATCACAGAATTGTAGGGGTTGGAAGTGACCTCCAGAGATCATCGAGTCCAACCCCCCTGCCAAAACAGGTTCCCTAAACCAGGTCACACAAGTAGGTGTCCAGGTGGGTCTTGAATATCTCCAGAGAAGGAGACTCCACAACCTCCCTGGGCAGCCTGTTCCAGTGCTCCGTCACCCTCACCGTGAAGAAGTTCTTGCGCACATGTGTGTGGAACTTCCTATGCTGCAGCTTATGTCCGTTTCCCCTTGTCCTGTCTCCACACACTGCTGAAAACAGTCTGGCCTCGCCACTCTGCCCCCCACACCTTAGATATT